>NC_092093.1:56446466-56746466 GCF_045679555.1 Salvelinus alpinus
TCTAACTCCTGCATCTATAGCTATCCCATCGCCAGACAACTACCGACGCCAATTCAAGGCCTACTCTAGTGGTTCCATTCAATGGTTGGAGTACTTGGCCCAGGATAAAGATATTTTTATCCAACATGCTTTGAATCGGGGGGAGAAGGCTTTTGGGCCTTACCATGTAGATGGATACACACAGATTGACGGGGTTGAGACAGTGTATGAGTACAACGGTTGTTTCTTCCACGGTTGTAAATTATGCTTTGTCCCCCAGGCCTTGTGTGTCCTAACCCAAAAGACTTTTGGGGAAATGTACCAAGAGTTTCAAGACAAACTGAATTCTTTAAAGGCTACTTACGGGTTAAAAGTTGTGGTTTTGTGGGAGCACGAATGGACAGCCCTCAAAAAGGCGGATCCTAGTGTTAAGGCCTTCCTTACCCATTATGACCCTCCAGAGCCCCTGGAACCGCGACAGGCCTTGTTTGGAGGCCGGACCAATGCTTTGACATTGCGTTATGTAGCTCAACCCGACGAGACAATAGGCTATGTAGATTTTACATCCCTATATCCTCATGTAATGAGTTCCTCATTCTATCCTATAGGGCATCCTGAAATTATTCACAGCGACTTTGACGAACCCCAAAATTATTTTGGTTTAATCAAAGCGACTGTCTACCCTCCTAGGGGGCTGTTTATACCTGTGTTGCCTTACAAGGGTCCTAAAGGAAAACTTTTCTTTCCCCTTTGTCGCACATGCAGTGAAAACAACAACCAGGAAAACCCCTGTGATCACTCAGATCAACAAAGAGCCCTGACCGGTGTATGGGTCACTGTAGAATTCTCTAAGGCTTTAGAGAAGGGGTATCGTGTGGCCAAAATCTTTGAAGTGTGGAACTTTTCCAGGAAATCAGACACACTTTTTAAAGAGTACATCAAAACCTTCTTGAGATGCAAGCAGATGGCTTCAGGCTATCCTGCATCGGTCACAGATCAAGAAGTATGCCTTCTCTGTCATGGTAGTCTTGAATGTACTGGTCTTTACTTTCTTGATCTGTGACCGATGCAGGATAGCCTGAAGCCGCCTTTTTGAGGGCTGTCCATTCGTGCTCCCACAAAACCACAACTTTTAACCCGTAAGTAGCCTTTAAAGAATTCAGTTTGTCTTGAAACTCTTGGTACATTTCCCCAAAAGTCTTTTGGGTTAGGACACACAAGGCCTGGGGGACAAAGCATAATTTACAACCGTGGAAGAAACAACCGTTGTACTCATACACTGTCTCAACCCCGTCAATCTGTGTGTATCCATCTACATGGTAAGGCCCAAAAGCCTTCTCCCCCCGATTCAAAGCATGTTGGATAAAAATATCTTTATCCTGGGCCAAGTACTCCAACCATTGAATGGAACCACTAGAGTAGGCCTTGAATTGGCGTCGGTAGTTGTCTGGCGATGGGATAGCTATAGATGCAGGAGTTAGATAGTGTGTACGATAGGTTTTCATGCACGCGGATGCAATAGTTGTACAGCTCCAGGGGTCAATGCCCGCATCTTTGATTACCTCTTCTCTGAATCTGAGGCATCCTTCACGAAGTATAACAACGTCATTGTCACAGTATGATTCCATCTCTTTATGGAAATCAAAAGTGCCATGTCTTACGGTCTCGTACCATGTCAAGAATCTCTCCCGCTCTTTGGGAGACATTTGATCACACCCGTACATTTCGGGGGCTGGATAAGATCCTATATAATGTAGATTCTCCTCAGATGTGAAGAAAGGAGGGAAATAGCCTTTGACAGAGTTTTCAAAACCCAAGGCCTCTGGCATTTGAGCCAATCTCATGGGTAAGAAGCTTAAGCTGTCAATGTATCTCTGTTTGAAGGCGGGGTCAACAAAGCATAATATTTTACTCCCTTGAGCTATGACACTGGGGGCCACGCCTTGCTGTATCAAAGGGTTCAGAAGCAGATAGGCGTCATAGGCTCTAGCATTGTGAGCTATAAACGTGAAGTTTCTGTACTGGGCTTTTCTAAAATGTTTTAGAAAGAGCCGGGCACAATTGGGTCCCTCGGCCGACCACTTTTCACCCTTGAAAGTCATGGTTGACACAAAAATAGGCAAATGAACCCCTGATTGCTGATTTGTCTCAAAATCATAAAACACATATTTCTCTGTATGTTCATCTTCAGCCAAGGGCTGAATGTAACACTCATGTGTTACTTCTTGAACCACTTCCGCGTCTCTGCTTTTCAAAGGACCTTTACAGATTGGGCAGTGTATAATTCCACAAACATGAGGTTTAGGGCTATCTATTTTAAGGTTGTAATTGCAATGACATTTTGGACATTTCTTGTTAATGTCACAACTGCTTACAGATTTACATGCCTTGGGATGCCATGTTTCAGTTTTGTGTTTTTCGTAACAGTAGGCCGAACGACATGTGCGGTGACAATCCGCACAGGGGGTCAAGTTTAGCGGCTGCATAGGGCAATGTTTATCCAGACATACTGAACAGTTGTAACGGCACGAGTGCCCCCCCATGCGTGTGTAGCCGGTATGACAGGCTGGACAGACATATGGAGCGCCTAAAAACGCTGTGATGTTAGTTACGGCATAGTAATGCTCATTTTGCACATAAAAGTACATAGTCTTAGGATGTGGTTCGGGTATATTTTGGAACTTGAAGAGAGCGTCATTAGCCCTACTGTGGTACAAAACCACAATCTTGATGTTCAGAAAGTTTTCAAATTTGACTATGTCTGAGAAAGCCACAGCATCCTGTATACCGAGACCCACCGCAGTTTGTAGCTCTCGAGCTTTTTGTAACGCGGCTTGATCAGTACATCCGGGGCTGAGTAAGTGGGCCAAACCTATGGCAAAACATAGCTTATTACCTGGATTGGGAACGTTTATGAGATAGGCCCTTTTATTGCTTATGATTTCGGACTGCATTAGACTATCGAGCTTTCTTCTCTGACCCCCGCCCCCTTGTGGTTGCCGTACTAATTGTACTACAAGTTCGAGGGTCCTATCTGCTAGCACGTTTAAATTTGACTGAACAAGGCGTTCTAGCAGGTTAACAAATTGTTCAAGATCTGCTTCACCATTCTGTAAAATAAGCGATACCTTGCTCTGTAGACTGTCTCCACAAATTTCCAACTGTAAGAGATCCCTAGGTTCGCTATAATCTCTAATCCTAGCTAACAGTTCATTCAAAGTGTCCATAAGCATTACGTAAAACACAGCATATTCCCGAATCTGACCCCCCCATGCGAAATTGAAAAACTGTCGAACCTCAATATTGTTGAATTTATTTCGGCGCAAAACATGTACACTTCGATCAAGACCTCCCCCCTCCAGATTTGCTAGGCAATTGTCCAACTGTTCAAAAACATCGTATTGGGTTTCAGACTCTTCGGACATTGGTGTTAAAGGCTGATTTATAGGTGTCTGGGGTGCCGAATTAAACCTAGGTCTCTCGTTCTGTACACTGAGCTCAAGACCGCCCCCCTCCAGATTTGCTAGACATTTGTCCAACTGTTCAAAAACATCATATTGGGTTTCAGACTCTTCGGACAATGTTGTTAAAGGCTGTCTTAGAGGTGTATGTGGGGCCGAATTAAACCTAGGGCTCGCGTTAAGCTGGGTAATTAGAGATATGATGGTTTCGGGAATCTGTGATAACATGTTTTCCTCGGAAGGCCCTGACTCATTCATACGTGTAATAATGTCTATGAGTTCGGAGGGAATCTGTGATAATAGATTTTCATCTATTGTCATTATGTCAATTACCCCCGAATCATTCATATGGTTAACTATATCTTGGAGCTCTGTAGGGATCATGGCTAAGAGGGTTTCAATTGTCTCGCTTAGGTCTATAGGGGGCGCCATTTGTCTAATTAAGGATGTGTGTGTGTTTACATGTGTGTTTTTTAACGGCGGTATTTGCTTGTTTTAGCCCTAATGTTTTTTAACATACGGGGTAGCTCGCTACGCCAGAATGACACATCCTGATTGTATTGATGCTCGAGTAGAATACACATGCGCCTCTGGAGTAGAGCCTTTCGTGATTTTAAACCCAGGGTAAACGCTTTGAAAAAACGGTCTTGGTCTATTTCAGAATCTGCTGTTGCCCCCACAGAATTGGCCGATTCCAGAAGGTTGGCAGCTTCACAGAACATCAAATCGTCTACCTCAGAAATGTCATTTAAATCTTTGAAATCATCAGGTTTCGCTGTTTTCTTGACTGGTGTCTTTGGAGCCTCCTCGTTGATGCTTGTCTGGGCATCCTCCGATGTTTGTGCGTTGTCTTTATAAGCCGGTGAGGAGTCTGAAATAAAAATAATACATACAAAAATAGGTTATTAACCCTAAAATATGTTAAAAATGCCAAATACATTTCAGATATAAGCCTATATATTAACAATACATTAATTAAATACCTCGGCTTTTTTGACGAGGGCTGTTCTGAAGAAGTTCTGAAACCAGGGGCTGATGTCTTTGTTCAGCCAGTATTACAGCATCTGCAGGTTCGGTAGATGTTGAGCCTGAAAAAAAACAACAATATAAGGCCTTGTTTTAACATATTCCGACATAAAAAAATATATAAATAATAAAATAATAAAATATCGCTATAAATAATAATATATAATTGATTCATACCTTGTCCTTGGAACGAGGTCTCGTGAATATCGGCCAAGTAGAATTGTTCGGGTGAAGCGGAACTGTGGATCTGAGCACTAATTATCCTTTGGTGTTTAGAAATATGGGGGACAACGTTGTCCTGTCCCAGGGGAGTTGACCTGCCGTTTAAATCCTGTGTTCGTGGCTTGTGTGTAAAAACATCCGGGTCATAGGGGATAATTGTCTCGTAGTCATATGCTTGGCAGAAACCGTTCAGGCTCCATAGGGCCTCGTTTAACCTTCTAGGCTTTAGGTCCTCTGTAAACATATAAAATAACTTTTAATATAAGATGCCCACACTTTTTGTTTTTAAGGTATAAATATTTTTATGTATGGAATTCTTGGAGCTTACTTACGTTTACAATTCAGGGTAGGCGTTTGTTTGTCTGCAATTTGTTCCGGAGCCCCATTGGATGGTTCGAGCTCAGTTATACCTCGGAGTATCTGCGTGAATGCTTCAGAATCTATAAAACATTCGACAATATTAAAGCTATAATCACTTTAGCTAATATTGCCTTGTTATACGGTAAGCATACTGGTCCTAATGATTGTTTAATATTTCTATAACATACCACGCTTTTCAAACAATTCCCCACAACAACCAAATCTAATATAAAGATTTATTTCAAGAACTCACCTTGCGATAGATCCATTAGACTGTTTTCCCAGATTATCTTTTTAACGCTTCAGTCCGTTAACTATTCCTGGGGGGATGCTGTAGGGGAAGTTTGTAGCGTCGCTAAAACGTTTGTAACATTGCCCCTGGTTTCTAGCGCTTTTGTACCCTACGACCTAGAGAAAAACCCCTGAATGATTTTTACATAGCATTTGGGGTTTGTCGTTTTTTCGGGCTATACCCCCGCCCATGGTATATTTGACACATTTCAAACACATGGTATTGGGTGTGTCTAAACATTAGGATCCTTTTGGATCTTCTAAAATCTCCGGGGTGCTAGCACCTAGATGCAGGGGTGGGGTGGTCTCGACATCGCTGGGATGAATGACTTTTTAGCCCACCTAAAAAATAGTTTTATGAAAGGCCTTTAAGATTAGGAGTCGTAAGACACAATATTATTGTTGGGGGGTAGGCATCTGTTTTGCAGGCTAGTGTAAACCTTGGTTTCAAACGACCCCCCCCGGCATAGAGCGAGAGAGAGAGAGAGAGAGAGAGAGCCTTGAGCGCAGATGCAAGGGTATTTTTTTAACACACACACCCCAGCCCCCACTTTTTCTGTTTTTGAAACACACACAGCCACTAAAGAAAACTCCCTCATGCACATGGCTTTTTCCGCAAGTTTTTTCTCAGGGACAGACTGCGCTAAGAGTGAACAAACGCGAGAGTTCATAACGTGGTGAGATTCGGCTTTTAAAAACCCTTTATTTCATTCAAAATATTTAGTACATACATTTTATATCCTTACATTCTTAAGGTATTTTACGATTCCTTTCTTACAGATCCTGGGGGCTTATGCAACCACCCCCCATTGTCCGTGTCGAGTTCGCCCTCAAAAGGCAAGGCTCTCTTGCTAGGTCCATCAACACTTGGTAAGTTTTCACTCCAGGGGTAGATCCTCCGTCGGGCCTTTTGGTCTTGACTCTGTCTCAAGGAAAGCCTCGCCCAGCGCTTTAACTGTTCCCCATTTTGGAAGAGAATGTCCAGCTTATTCATAAGGGTTATGAAAATCGGATAATCCAACCATTTAAAACTAAACACAGGCATAAAAAAGTTTACCTCTTTGCAGGCTCTGGAAGCTACAGGAGAATTGACAGACTTTGTAGCATTAGCACCATCATAAAATTCACAGGCTAAAATTGTCACTTTGTTATTAGGGGCATAGTCCATTGAAGCGATTCTTAGAGCTTTCAGATCACTGCGTCCGCAGACCTGTTCTTCCAACGCATAGCCCGGCAGCTGTGTACCACTCAGAACCTGTTCAATTTTACATAGCGCCAGCCTGATCTTTAGCCATTCTCTCATCCCCAGAGCCGGAGAAAAAATCCCAGGTTTTGCCTGATAAATGGGTTTGGATCCACTGTCTGTGAATATCTTTACCGTAGAATCCTCAGGGTGGAATATGTAAGACATAGGGCCCTCACTCGTACCCAAAAATCCTTTAAAACATTCTGGAGCTTCACACAGAACTTCTTCAAGGCTTTGGTCACTGGGTTCATGACAAGCCGAGCATAACATCCCTAAAATTGGCATAGGTGTCATTTTTGTTTAATATTCAGGGGGTTATCTTGTACAGTCTTAAACAGGAATTGTTCAGGTGCTTTATAAGGGGCATTAACCAACCCAAACCGTGAGAAACAGTAACAGGTTGACCTGACACATGGTCACTTACTCAACCCCCCCGACCCCCCTGGGCATGCACCCTTCTACATGACATAGGGTCATAAATCATTACATAGGGTCATAAATCAGGCTTGGGTCATCAATCATTAACGGTTGACCTGTCAAATGGACCCTTACTCACCCCATAGCCCCCACCTAACCAGGCTTGCCTGACCAGAAGACATGCACACGTCATCACTACATAGGGTTCACATAGAGTTCACATAGGGTCATCAATCAAATTTTGACGCGTCACATCTACTTTAATCTCTCTCTCCTTCATCTAATCCACAGATCCATCTGTGTCCCCTGTATGAACACGTTGCTCTCCTCTTGTCACCCAACACATTCCACAGCTATCTGTCTCGATACAGAGACCCAGTATGTTTCACTCTTTAATATACTATGCGTCTGATCTATCATGTCTTTAATATCTCAATGTTTAAAATGTCGAATCCACAATACCCATTGGCAAAATACTTAACATGCACCTCTTTTATCCACTCGTGCATAAAGCCCATCTAGGTTGTTAAGAGGTGGTTCCTGGGCCCCTCTTCTGGTCACATTGACTTCAGCGTACTCACTCTCCTGTCCCTGGACCCTGTCCTGGGCTGCAGCTGGGGTGTCTTTGGGCCGTAGTTTGGAGAAGTCTATGTCACCGTATTGGATCTCTTCAGACTGGTCTTCTGCACGTTCCTCTGGTTCCTCTCCGTCTGTGGCCTGGTTAGTACACACTGTCCCAACCGGGGAGTTCTGTGGAGAGAACACAGAGAGAGGAACAGGTGGAAAGCTCTAAGCTCAGTCATGTGTAAAACTCTAATGTCAGCAGGTTACACAACACATACTGAGTGGTTGTCAATGAAAATGTCAAATCAACTGACAGGTGTAAAAAGTTACATTTTGCCAGAAAAACACTGTCAAAGTCCAACAGCTATTCTGTTATCATTCCATATTCTTACAGGATGTGGCATTGCTATCAGTGTGGTCAACTCCCCCTAAACGTCCTCTGAAATGATGTGAACCTCATGGCTTTAAATAGTTTCTCCATTAATTCAGTACTTCCTTAGATACACTTTGTAGATGGTTTTGAAAGTTGAGCCTTATTCCCACCTGTCCCTGTGGATTGTCTGTCCTTTCAAGTCCATCGTGGAGCCTCGAGTTTCTCCTCCTGGAAGACATTTAGAAAGGCCTTCTGAATGCACTGAGAGGGTTTTCATATGTAAAAGCACAAACACAGCAGAAATAATAGTTTGTATTGATTCCAGGAAGAGTTGTTACCATACAAAAAGACTGATCAGGCTGATCAGCAAAAATGCCGCCAGAGTTCCTGCTGCAACCTCCAAAACCATTGAGGGTTTTGGCTCTTTTTGCCCTGAAAATACAGCACATATTATGGTCAATTCTCACATAAAGATCTCTAAAGTACACTAGATGACCTAAAGTATGTGGACAACTGCTCGTCGAACATCTCATTCCAAAATCATGGGCATTAATATGGAATATAGAATGTCGTTTTATGCTGTAGCGTTAAGATGTCCCGTCACTGGAACTAAGGGGCCTAGACCAAACCATGAATAACAGCCCCAGACCATTATTCCTCATCCACCAAACTTTACAGTTGGCACTATGCATTGGGGCAGGTAGTGTTCTCCTGGAATCCGTCAAAACCCAGATTTGTCCGCCGGACTGCCAGATGGTGAATCGTATATTCAACACGCCAGAGAATGGATTTCCACTTCTCCAGAGTCCAATGGCAGTGAGCTTTACACCACTGCAGCTGATTCTTGGCATTGCACATAGTGATCTTAGGCTTGTGTGCGGCTGTTCGTCCATGGAAACCCATTTCATGAAGCCCTCAACAAACAGTTCTTGTGCTGCCGTTGCTTCCAAAGGCAGTTTGGAACTTGGTAGTGAATGTTGATATTCTCCTGCCAATGTTTGTCTACGGAGATTGCATGGCTGTGTGCTCGATTTTAAACACCTGTCAGCAACATGTGGAGCTTTAATAGCTGAATCCACGCATTTGAACGGGTGTCCACATACTTATGAATATATAGTGAGTATCTGAAATACGATTGTGCCTGACGTGCACGTTTTACCTTTAATAGCCAGCTGCACTTCCTTTGACTTCCCACAGCCATGACTATTTCTTGCTTCACAGAAGTACAGTCCTCCATCAACAACCGTCACATTGAGGGAGTAACTCTGTCCAGATGCTACCTGTGTTGTTTTACCCCCACAGATCTGGAACCAGGTGAAGTTTGTCACAGGAGGGTTGGCTGTACTGCTGCAGGTCAGATTAACACAGCTGCCCACTAATACTGGATCAGCTGGACTGATGGAGGCCGAGGTGTCCTTAGGAGAGACTGAGGGAGAGGGGTTCATTTAGAATGTATCTGGATATGGTATATTGAATAGTCTCATCAAAACCTCTCTATTACAATCATCAGTGAAACATGATAGAATGATCTATTCTTCAGGAACCTGTGACTAAATCTTACATGAAACGTTAAGCATCATGTTATGTTCAGCTGTCTTGTTGCTTGCCCCTACTGGGTAGACTGCAGTACAAGTGATGTTCTTCTCATGATGAAGGTATGATGGAGTGAAGGTCACCGTGGAGAGAACTGATTTGGTTTGGTCTGGATTCTCCTGCAGTTGGTTCTCAGTTGTGAACTGTGTTGGGAGAGTCCATGTCAGCTCAGGGGGGTGTTCGGGACAGGGAGCGACAGCATAGCAGTTCAAACTGACAGGGGTCCCTTCCTTCACCTCACCTGAGACAGTAATGATGGGACTGGAAGGCAAATCTGTAATACATTGCAGATAAAGATATTTTACACTAATAGTTCAATTGTCCACTTGTTCTACTCTTATCCTTGATGCAAGGAATATGAGTTGGAAGAAATAGTTGGTTAAAAGATTAATTGTATCTTACCCCAGACAACTATATCAACAGACTTTCCAGTGTCTGTTGACTCTCAATTCTGAAGAAGTATTTATTAGTGTAACTGGTGGTTACATTGAAGAAGACTGTGGTGCAGTTCTTCTTGGACATGTTTCCAGTTATCTTCCCTTGATATCTGTTGACCGTCTCACTACTGTTAAATATCACATTGTCCGGAAGCTCACCAAAGTATGGGTTTTCTTTAATCCACACTCCAGAGGTTGGTATTGTGCTGTTAAATGTATCCTTATGTTGGCCAGGAATATCAAATGAACATGGGATTTGCATACAGGAGCCAGTCAGTCCATCCAGTCCATCTGGCATTGTGGCGATCAAATCTCGTTGACCAAAACAGGCCAAAACACCTGCAACATAAAAGACAACATCAGGGAGGTTATGATATATTTTCAGTTCAGTCCAATGATATGTATTAACCCTAGATGACTGTAGGGAATGCTGATTGGAAGCAACTGCACAGCCATCTTGTTACTCCTCCTCCATTGTAAAATAAGATATTGGAAGCTATAGAAATGCATTTATTAATGTCTACATCCATTTTGACAAGTATATTCTATTACAGACAATTTCATGCAAAGAGTTTTTCCTTCATATTCGGTGTGTAGCCATGGGCTCCCCCTTTGACACCAACTATGTGAACCTGTATGTGGAACAATTTGAGGAACCACTCATTTACAAAACAGAGACACACCCCCTACTATCTAAAATCCTCTAATGGAAGAGATACATAGATGATGTCTTTGTGCTCTGGGAAGGAAGTCAGCAGGAACTAAATTAATTCCAAACTCTGCTAAACGAGAGCTCTGAATATCTCAAATTCACCATGCAGACTGATGAGAGAAAAATAAACTACCTGGACTTATGGATCATCAAAGAGAATGATGTTTTACATACAGACTTGTACACACAGCCAACAGACCGCAATACCCTGCTACGTGCGGATAGTATTCATCCCCTTCCCCTCAGGAATGGTCTACCATATAGCCAGTTATGCAGGGTTATAAGAATCTGTTGCCAACAGTTAGATCTTGACAGCAATGCTAAGAAAATTCAAATTAAATTCAAAATCAGAGGCTACAAGGGCTGCAATGACGAAAATATCTCAAAAACCAAGAGAGGGTTTTCTAAAAACTAAACCAAAGAAGTGAAACAACGCAACAATCTTTTGCACGAAGTACACCAAGTGTTCAGAGAAAATGAAAGCAATCCTGAAAAAGCACTGGCATATTCTGCAATCAGATATCAGATTCACACCTCTTCAAGGAAACCCCACTGGTGGTCTATAAGCATGGTCGCAATATTGGGGATAGCTAAGTGAGATCTGACCTGCCCCCTGAGCCCACTCAGACACTCTTGACACCCATTCCAAATGGGACCTACAAATGTGGCTCATGCTCACAGTGCAATAGCACTACAAAAACATCCTTCTTCAGACATCCACATACAGGTGGAAAAATCCCTGTTAGGGGTATCATCTCTTCCAAGATAAAGGTAGTGATCTATCTCATCACATGTTCATGTGGAAAAGCCAACGTAGGACAAACGAAAAGACAATTAAAACAACGCTGAGCTGAACACCGCAGCTCAATCAGGTGTAAGAACACTGACTATCCAATAGCAGCTCACTTTGTTGAAGCAACACAGGTTGATCCCATCTCCTCCCTCAAATACACAGGTATTGAGCATGTTGCTCTACCAAGGAGAGGAGGTAACATGGAGATCCTACTACTACAGAGGGAGGACTACTGGATTTCCTATTGAAAAACATTGACCCCTAGTGGTCGGAATATTGACTTTGATCTCAGGCCCTTCTTATGAACAATTATTTTTATGGAAAAGTCTTACATTTAAATAAATTAATATATTCTTTCTACATCTTATCAGCGTAGAACCAACATGTTCCCCCTGTTGATGATGCTTACATTATGGATGAACCAAAAGATTACATTTGATCAACATTTAATGAAAATGGAAACAATTAAATATATGTGAAATTAAATTAAACAATAATTTATGTTGATGCTAATCTTATGCTAATGTTAATGAAAATAATAGGCTAATATATTCAATATGCTGTAAACTATTGTCTTTCAACAGTTTCACTCAATTCATTCAAATTAACCTCATAATTATGACACACCCCTCATGATTGTCATTGGTTGCACTAACTGCACTGTTTGTCTACATAACCTGGTTCAAGAATTCATGGCTTTACCCTGAAGAAGGCACAGTGATGCCGAAACGTTGGTGTTTTACCCAATAAATGACTGGGAGTTTATATATATAGAGTGTGCAACTCTCTTTGTTTGTATAGCTTACAGTGTATTCACTGTTAGTCAGCACCTCTACAATAAGTAATTTTCTCTGAGTGTGCTCCAGCTCATGCTTTTTATATGACCTGAACATAACAAATAAAATAAAAAACATGTAAAGATATTAAAGTATTTTCTTTATAGAGTACTAACTTTACTGTCCCCCTCTACAACATAATACATAAATAAATGTAATTTGTCCTTGAAACATTTTATTGAAATACTGTAAAAAAACATTAATTCTTATGGAGGACTGCTTCTTCTGGGGAGTACCATATATAGAGACCGGTGGATTTAAAGTCTCTCATTGGCCGTTACATAGCATCAGCGATCCAGGGTTTATACACATCATTGGTACAGTCTCTCCCAATAATAATAATATGAACTTATTTCTATGTACAGGTGATTTTTCAATTGGTCGGTGTGTTGTCAAGGAGTGAGGTGACATGTGTTTGTGAGCAGAGGACCACTAGTTTGAGCCCGGTATGGTGACAGGGACAGTGGTGGAAGCTATACTGTTAGCTGCACACTGACGTTGTTTTCACATGCACATACAGTGACATGAAAAGGTATTTCCCCCTTTCTGGTTCTCTATTTTGCTTCTTTTTTTACTGAATGTTACCAGATCTTCAACCAAAACCCATTAGATAAAGGGAACTTGAGTTTACAAAAAAAACTGTTTTAGTTATTTAATTTATTTCATTAACATAGTTATGCAACACTCAATTCCCCTGTGTGAAAAAGTAATTGCCCCTTTACTCTCAATAACTGGTTATGTCACCATTCCAAAACACACAATAAAGTCTACATGAAATTTGATTTAAAAAAACAAATTTGAAGATTTGTAATGGCCTAGTCAAAGTCCAGACCTAATCCCTATTGAGATATTGTTACTGTTCATGCTTGAAAACCCACAAAGTGCACGAACAGAGTTAAAGCAGTTCTAAAGCAGTTCTGAGTTAAAGCAGTTCTGCATGGGAGAGTGGGCCAAAATTCCTCCACAGCAACATGAGAGACTGATCAACAACTACAGGAAGTGTTTGGTTGGAGTCATTTCAGCTGAAGGAGACACAACCAGTTATTGAGAGTAAGGGGGCAATTACTTTTTCCCACAGGGACATTGGGTGTTGCACAACTTTGTTTAAGTAATAAATGAAATAAGTACATCATTGTTGTGTTATTTGTTCACTCAGGTTCCATTTATCTAATTTCAGCTTTTGATTGAATATCTGATAACATTCAGTATCAAAAATATGCAAAATCTTTTTCACAACATTTTAAATCCAGACTATTAAAATACACTAATCAGGAACTAACTGTACACTTTTCTACACAGTTATATAGCACATCCCATAAAATATAATGACTTGTGGTTATTCCTTTATGTCTGATTCATAACTAGTTGTTGTTGTGTGGAAGACTCACCTGACATAAAGAGACCAATGAGAAAAAACATGTTCTCAAGACAAGCCATGTGAGAACTCACACACTACTGATCACCTGAAACAGTACAAACATACACTTACTGGTAGAGTAGCTTAACTCACACAACACATTGCATTGAACCATCTCCATATCAATACACTATGTCCTTCAGTTGTGAAGATAATACATGAACAAACAGCAGTACTTTAGAACATATTGAATCTCATTACTCAGAATTAATTACCTTTAATATATTTTGAACATTCAAATTTACAGAAAATATATTGAAGAAGTCGATACTTGCCTTAGACGGTAACGTAAACTGTCTACAGTAGAGACTGTCACACCCGTAGTGTGGTCTGACAAACTAATGTAGTGAAATTCATGTGGCATATCTCACATCTCATCAGTGACGTACTTCCTAATAATTGTATGGGATTTTATTCTAAAAGAATACTATGGTATTTAATGTTCCTCTTTCGGGGTAGGACAGGGCACCACATTTTGATACGGGCCCCCAGTCTGCTCCCAATAAATTGTTAAAAGAAACTTTTGGCATTATAACATCTCCCTCTCCTCTATCTCCCAGGCTTGAATAGGAAGGAGTGTGGGATTTAAACATATAGTTAAATCATGAACCAAAATCCACCATTGATTTGTTGAAGACAAAAAAGGAAAAGTTACATTTCAGTTTGATACAAAACATATGGTTGTAACATGTTTCAACATGAAAAACAGACTTGGTATGAAACAGAGAAACTGTAATTGTATCAGTGATTCTCACACACCACTCAACTTCTCCTACACCAACTTCCTCTTTGAAGTCTATTTGCCAAGA
Organism: Salvelinus alpinus; assembly: GCF_045679555.1. Lineage (NCBI taxonomy): Eukaryota > Metazoa > Chordata > Actinopteri > Salmoniformes > Salmonidae > Salvelinus > Salvelinus alpinus. Next base: position 56,461,003 of record NC_092093.1, read on the forward strand.
GGAGCCTGGTGGGCTGGATGCCACAGAGACACTCTTTTCACTCCACTTTGATACGGAATTGACTTTTTCGTAGCATGTTTATGAGAATTTATGTAGCAGGTTCGGAGAATTATCATAGCATGTTAAGAGCCTGAGGTTAAGGTCAGGTAAAATAGTTAGGTTTATGGAAAATGCTCTCCTAACCAGGGTTGGATGACCGCATTTGGGACCCTGAGTTTACTTTCCTGTATTTCAAAACGTTCTGCCATGGTGCAGAGATAATTATTTTTATATTTTTGGTGTTTTATAGCACCTCATGCTTGTGTTCACATTTTGCCATGAGGCTGATATAAAAGGTTGCAGTTTTAAAGCTAATTTTCATGCAGTTCTACACATTTTGCTATCATATGCTATCTGGGGCCGTTCAGTAATCCGGCTCTGCTGCTAACCTGCTTCCAAAATCGCTTCTTATTGAAGTGCCGTGAAAAGAATATCGCGGGTGCCACAGGAGGGAGCCAGCAACCTGCAAGTCCTGGGTGGCAAGGAGGACATGGGTGCCCTCTTCGGTAGTCAAGTCTAGATGGGATTAAGCTTTTGTCAAAACGATGTTAAAAGTATAATTATTACAGCATTTTAGCTAATCCTAACCCTTTTTTTTACTTTAATTTAATTTTCATAACCTGCTATATTATTTCTCCTAACCTGCTGCAAAAATTCTCCCAAAACTTGCTAGAAAACTCAATTTTGACAAAAGCTGTATCCCTTCTAGACAAAACCCTCAACCTTCCTGAAGGCCTTCTGGGAGAAGGAGATCCAGGAGCTGAGGGCGTATTTTAAACAGCAGGTGGGAGCCGACCTCCCCAAACAGGTGGTCTCCCAGGCTTCAATGGGAATGTGTGTGTGATGTTTTTATAAATCGAGTTAAATCATAAACGTTGAATAGAACAAGTGTAGACCTGACCGTGAAATGCTTACTGACAAGCCCTTAACCAACAGTGCAACTCAAGAAAGAGTTAAGAAAATGTTTACTAAATTAACTAAGGTAAAACATTATAAAAAGAAACACAATAAATGAACAATAACAAGGCTATATACATGGAGTACCGTTACCGAGTCAATGTGCGGGGGTACAGGTTAGTCGAGGTAATTTGTACATGGAGGTAGGGGTGAAGTGACCATGAATAGATAATAAACAGCGAGAAGCAGCAGTGTACAAAACAAATGAAGGTGGGGGGGTAAATGTAAATAGTCCATTGGCCATTTCATTAATTGTTCAGCAGTGTTAGGGCTTGGGGGTAGAAGCTGTTAACGAGCCTTTTGGTTCTAGACTTGGCGCCCGGGTACCGCTTGCTGTGCGGAAGCAGAGAGAACAGTCTATGACTTGGGTGACTGGAGTCTTTTGACAATTTTTTGGGCTTTCCTCTGACACCACCTAGTATATACTGTAGGTCCTGGATGGCAGGAAGCTTGGCCCCAGTGATGTACTGGGCCGTACGCACTACCCTCTGTAGCGCCTTACGGTCAGATGCCGAGCAGTTGCCATACCAGGTGGTGATGCAACCGGTCAAGATGCTCTTGATGGTGCAGCTGTTGAACCTTTTGAGGATCTTGGGACCCATGCCAAATCATGGGGTTGTCTAATCATTTTTTCAACATGAAAAACAGACTTGGTATGAAACAGAGTAAGTGTAATTGTATCTGACTGATTCTCACACACACCACTCAACTTCTCCTGCACCAACTTCCTCATTTTCTTGCTTAATTTCCTCTTTAAAGTCTATTTGCCAAGAAGACCCTGGTGGGCTGGATGACACATTTTCACATCACTTCTATATAGAACTGACTTTTTCGTATCAGGCTAGAAGAATTTATGCAGCAGGTTAGGAGAATTATGGCTATGGGTTAACGGTTAGTGAAAATGCTCTCCTAACCAGGGTCGGACGACCCCACACCCCCCCCACCCCCTCCTACTTACTGCATTTCAACCCATTTTGCCATGGTGGGGAGTGCATTTCAACCCATTTTACCATGGTGCAGAGAGAAATTCAACCCATTTTGTCATGGTGCAGAGAGCATTTCAACCCATTTTGCCATGGTGGGGAGTGCATTTCAACCCATTTTACCATGGTGCAGAGAGTAATTCAACCCATTTTGTCATGGTGCAGAGAGCATTTCAACCCATTTTGCCATGGTGCAGAGATACATATTTACAGTTTTATAATGCTATTCTACACGTTTTCATGAAGCTGACAGAACATGTTGTTGTTTTAGAGCTAATTTCCTACTATTCAACACATTTTTCTATCATATGCTATCTGGGTTCGTTCAGTAATCCGGCCCTGCTCCTAACCTGCTACCAAAATCACTTCTTGTTGAAGTGATGTGAAAAGAGTGTACCGGGTGCCACAGGAGGGAGCCAGTGACCTGCAGGGACTGGGAGGCAAGTTGGACATGGGCTCCCTCTACGACGGTCAAGTCTAGACGGGATAAAGCTTTTGTCAAATTGACATCAAATTCTTTTAGCATTTGAGCTAATCCTAACTCTTTTCCGTTCCTTGTTCTAATTATCACAACCTGCCACGTTAATTCTTCTAACCTTCTGCCTAAATTCTACCAAACTTGCGAGAAAACTAAATTTGGACAAAAGCAGTATCCCTTCTAGACAAAACACTCTTCAACCTGCCCAAGGTCTTCTGGGAGAAGGAGACCTCCCCCAACAAGTGGAGGGAGAGCTGAAGGCCAGGGTCAGGAATTGAAAGGTGGAGGGACCAGATGATTCAGAGAGAGAAGAGATAAAGTTTTGTCTATTGGACATTACACTACGCTGATGCTGCAATATGGTGGGGATGGGGATATGGTGGGACTGACAAAAAAGGGACGAACAAGCTCATTTCAGTTTTGTGGAAACTACTTTGCCTATATGTGGGTAAAATGTATGAAAATACATTGAAACAATGTGTCTGCATGCAGATCAGGCTACCACTCACTATCAATGGATATATGAGTAGGAATTAGGTGATTTAACAGAACCAATATTACTGAGCTTTCCATGACATAGACTGACCATGTGAATCCAAGTGAAAGCTATGATCCCTTATTGATGTCACTTGTTAAATCCACTTCAGCGTAGATGAAGGCGGGAGACAGGTTAAAGAAGGATTTTTGAGCCTTGAGACAATTGAGAAGTGTATTGTGTATGTGAACCATTTAGAGGGTGTTTGGGCAAGACAAAAATGTAAGTGCCTTTGAACAAGGTGTGGTAGCAGGTGCCAGACACACTGGTTTCAAGAACTGCAATACTGCTGGGTTTTTTAACACTAAACAGTTTCCGGTGTGTATCAAGAATGGTCCACCCCCCAAAGGAAATCCATCCAACTTGACACAACTGTAGGAAGCATTGGAGTCAACATGGGCCAACATCGCTGTGGAACGCTTTCGACACCTTGTAGAGTCCATGCCTCGATGAACTGAGGCTGTTCTGAAGACAAAAGGGGTTTCAAATCAAAATTAGGAAGGTGTTCCTAATGTTTGGTATACTCAGTGTCTTCAGAAAGTATCCCTTGACTTATTCCACATTCTGTTGTCTTACAGCTTGAATTAAAAATGGATTAAATAGCATGCCCATAACACGGTGCAGCCATCACCATGCTTGAAAATATGAAGAGTGGTACTCAGTGATGTGATGTGTTGGATTTGCCCCAAACATAACACTTTGTATTCAGGACATAAAGTTAATTTCTTTGCTCATTTTTTTTGCAGTTTTACTTTAGTGCCTTATTGCAAACAGAATGCATGTTTTGGAATGCTTATTATGTACATGTTTCCTTCTTCTCACTTTGTCATTTAGGTTTGTGTTGTGGAGTAACTACACTGTTGTTGATAGATCCTCGGTTTTCTCCAATCACAGCTGTTAAACACTGCAACTGTTTTAAAGTCACCACTAGCCTTATGGTGAAATCAGTGGAGGCTGCTGAGAGGAAGACAACTCATAATTATGTCTGGAACGGAGAAAATGGAATCAAACACATGGAAAATGTGTTGGATGTATGTGATACCATTCCACCTGTTCTGCTCCAGCCATTACCTTGAGTACGTTCTCCCCAATTAAGGTGCCACTAACCTCCTGTGGGTGAAATCCCTGAGCAGTTTTGTAGTAAATGGGTGAATTGACAAACAATCCACAGTGTAATTAATAACTTCACCATGCTCAAATGGAAATTCATTGTCAGATTATAATTTGTTTTACCCATCTACCAACGGGTGCCCTTCTTTGAGAGGTATTGGAAAAGCTCTCTGGTCTTTGTGGTTTAATCTGTGTTGGAAATGCGTTACTTGACTGAGGGACCTTACAGATAATTGTATGTGTGGGGTACAGAGATGAGGTAGTCATTCAAAAATAATTTTAAATGCAAATTCTTATGTGACATGTTAAGAAAATCTTTACTCCTGAAATGATTTAGGCTTACCATAAGAAAGGGGTTATAGGGATAGGGGGCAGTGTTTCCACTTTGAACAAATTGCGTGCCCAAACGAAATTTCCTCCTACTCTGTCCCAGAAGGTAATACATGCATATTATTATTACTATTGTATAGAAAACACTCTGACGTTTCTAAAACTGTTTGAATTATTTCTGTAAGTATAACAGAACTCATTTGGCAGACAAAAACCTGAGAAGAGGTCAAAACAGGAAATGAGAAGTCGATTTTCAAAACAGTGTCAAATGGTACCCCGTCTAGATATGAATGAACAAACACTGCCTAGGGCTTCCACTAGATGTCGCCGTCTTTAGATTTTAGTCTTATTATTCTACTATAAAGGAGGGGCTCATAGGAGCTGTTTTAGTGAGTGGTCGTCAGAATTCTCAGTCAGGATTTGCGCGCGAGGGAGAGAGAGAGCTCTCGTTCCAATGCTCTTTCTTCAGACAATGAAATTCTCCGGTTGGATCCTTATTGATGATTAATGTAAAACACATACTAAATATGGATTGCAAACATCATTTGACCTGTTTCTACGACCTGTAACGGAACTTTTTGAGTTTTTGTCTGGATGGATTGTTCGTGCGTCATGAAAATGGATTCCTGGGATGAACATGCTAACAACAAGTGGCTAAATGATGGGCTTTATGGAACTTTTCAGTCATTTATTGTCGATCTGGGAATCCTGGGAGTGCCTTCTGATGAAGTTAATCGAAGGTAAGTGCATATTTATAGTGTTTTTGTAGCTTTTGTTGACACCAAAATGGCGATTATTTCTTTGGCTGGATTGTGCTCTAAACGCCGTTCTCAGATTAATCTTTTTCCGTAAAGTTTATTTTGAAATCTGACACAGCGGTTGCATAGAGGATAAGTTTATCTTTAATTATGTGAATAACACTTGCATCTTTTATCAATGTTTATTATGAGTATTTCTGCAAAATCACCAGATGTTTTGCAATCAAAACATTACTGCATGTAACGCGCCAATGTAAACTGAGATTTTTTTTATATATGTATATGCACATTATCGAACAAAACATAAATGTATTGTGTAACATGATGTTATATGACTCATCTGATGAAGAATTTCAAAGGTAAGTGATTAATTCTATCTCTATTTGGGGGTTTTGTGCAAGCTACCTGTGCTGTGAAAGAAATGTCTGTGCTTTTTTGTATTTGGTGGTGAGCTAACATAAATATACGTGGTGTTTTCGCTGTAAAACATTTAAAAAATCGGACATGTTGGCTGGATTCACAAGATGTCTATCTTTCATTTGCTGTATTGGACTTGTTAATTTTTGAAAGTTAAATATTTCTAAAAAATATTTTTGAATTTCGCTCGCTGCCTTTTCAGTGGAATGTGGGGGGGGCTAGACAGATTTTAAATACTTCTTGTTCTTGTCTAAAAACATAATTCACATTATGAGGAATTGTGTGTAGGCCAGTAACACAACATCTCAATTTAATCAATTTTAATGAGGAATGTAAAATGTTGGACCAATAAGACCAAAAGATTTCATGGAAATTGAATGTAAAGGTTTTTATTACAGTGCAATTAAAAAACAACCTTAAATTCAGCCTCAATTGTTTCTTTGATTTAACGTTCAGCATCAAATCTGACACAATAACTTCTAAATAGATATAAACTGAAAATAGATAATATTGTTATTCTGGTAAAAGCACAAAAGATGCAGAGAAATAGATGTTAACACCATTCTGCCATCATGTAGACTTACTTCACTAACTTCCTGTCTTGTATCAGACCACTGTGTCTTCTCTCCTCAGTCATCATTGACTTTTTATATGGACTTAAACTGCCTTCAGTAGGCTAGTTGAACTCAGCAGTCCCTCTATACTGGAACTCATTAAACAGATGCTCTGTGAACTCAACACTCAAAATAAATGGTCTAAAATAAAGAGTAGCCTACATCATCGTATCACCACTATAGTAACAGTTAAACACTTTTCATCCCAGCAAATTCTACAAATATTCAGATATTCAAAGAGAACACAATTATAAATGTAACAAAAGTATCAATATAAAACAAATACACAATGACAATACTGTACACAAAAACACTTAATACCCATTGGCTAAATACTTAAAATGCACCTCTTTTATTGACTTGTGCTTAAAGACGATCTAGGTTAAGTGGTGGTTCCTGGTTCCCTCTACCGACCCTGGCCTGGTTAGAGCACACTGTCCCAGCCGGGGAGTTCTGTGGAGAGAACACAGAGAAAGGAACAGTTGTCAGGACCGACACTTCAGAAGAATAATGACTTCATAGTTACAGTTGGTTACACAACACAGTATTCATTCAATTCTTCCTTAAACACACATTCTAGATGGGTTTTAAAAGTTGAGTCTAACATTCCCACCTGTCCCTGTGAACGGTCTGTCATGTCAAACCCACTGGGGAGTCTAGATGTTCTCCTCCTCCTGGAAGACAAGAATAAAGGTATTTTGACATCATTTAGGTGTTCATATACAAAAGCACAATCAGTATGATAAATATGTTTGCATTGAGGCTGGGAATATCTTTTTACCATGCAAAGAATACGACCAGACTGAAAAGGAAAATCAACCCCAAGGTTTTTCCTACAATCTCAAAAACCTTTGGGTTAACAGGCTCTTCTTGCCCTGTAAATAAAACACATATTATGGTCATCTGTTCCTAAAAGAGGAAACATTTTGCACATTGTCTAACATTACAAATTACACATATACTGTAGATGTACAGATGTAAGATCTTAATTTATCCAGTATTGTTGCAGCGAAATAATCCTCCAGCAAAAGGATTTGAACGTTTCCTCCGTAATGTTGTTCCATTGGTGGTGAGGCTATTAGCTGGACAAAATAAGGCTACATGAAAAGTGCAATACTATTAATATAACCACGTTTTAGTGCAGATTTTTGGTGAATATATGCAAATCATAAAGCTTATCTGTGATTCCCACAATGCAATAAACTTCTAAGCAACAAAATAGTGATCAAATTAAGATCCTAAAACCGTATCATACCTAGACACATATAGCAGGCATGTAGTAGTATATCTCTTCTACATCTATCTATATCTATATTATTTATAATGTTGTGTCGTATTGAATGTGCCAATGCTTCTACCTTTAATAGCCAGCTGCACTTCCCTTGACTTCCCACAGCCGTGACTATTTCTTGCTTCACAGTAGTACAGTCCTCCATCACCAACAGTCACATTGAGGGAGTAACTCTGTCCAGATGCAACCTGTGCTGGTTTACCATCACTGATCTGGAACCAGGTGAAGTTTGTCACAGGAGGGTTGGCTGTACTGCTGCAGGTCAGAATAACACAGCTGCCCATTAATACTGGATCAGCTGGACTGATGGAGGCCGAGGTGTCCTTAGGAGAGACTGAGGGAGAGGGGTTCATTTAGAATGTATCTGATATGGTATATTGAATAGTCTCATCAAAACCACTTTATTACAATCATCAGTGAAAACATGATAGAATGATCTATTCTACAGGAACCGGTCACTAAATCGTACATGAAACGTGAAGCATCATGTTATGTTCAGCTGTCTTGTTGCTTGCCCCTACTGGGTAGACTGCAGTACAAGTGATGTTCTTCTCATGATGAAGGTATGATGGAGCGAAGGTCACCGTGGAGAGAACTGTTTTGGTTTGGTCTGGATTCTCCTGCATTTGGTTCTCAGGTGTGAACTGTGTTGGGAGAGTCCATGTCAGCTCAGGGGGGTGTTCGGGACAGGGAGCGACAGCAGAGCAGTTCAAACTGACAGGGGTCCCTTCCCTCACCTCACCTGAGACAGTAATGTTGGGACTGGAAGGCAAATCTGTAATACATTGTAGATAAATATATTTTACACTAATAGTTAAACTGTCCACTTGTTCTACTCTTATCTTTGATGCAAGGAATCTAAACTGGAAAAATAGTTGGTTAAAAGTTAAATTGTCTCTTACCTCTGACAACTATATCAACAGACTTTCCAATGTCTGTTGCAAGGAATGGTTGACTCTCAATCCTGAAGAAGTATCTATTAGTGTAATTGGTGGTTACATTGAAGAAGACTGTGGTGCAGTTCTTCTGGGACATGTTTCCAGTTATCTTCCCTTGATATCTGTTGACCATCTTACTACTGTTGAATATCACATTTTCCGGATGCCCATCAAAGTGTGTATTTTTTTTAATCCACACTCCAGAGGTTGGTATTGTGCTGTTAAATTTATACTTATTTTGGTCAGGAATATCAAATGAACATGGGATTTGCATACAGGAGCCAGTCAGTACAGCCAGTCTATCTGGCATTGTGGTGTTCAAACCATTTTGACCAAAACAGGCCAAAACACCTGCAACATAAAGGACAACATCAGGGAGGTTCTGATATACTTTCAGATCAGTCCAATGATATGTATTAACCCTAGATGACTGTAGGGAATGCTGATTGGAAGCAACTGCACAGCCATCTTGTTACTCCTCCTCCATTGTAAAACATTTTTGGAAGCCATAGAAATGCATTTATTAATGTCTACATCCATTTTGACAAGTATATTCTATTACAGACACCTTAATTCTAACTTTTAAATAATGTTTGTGATCTGCAACACTTCCTTCAGCAGAGAGACACTGCCCTTGCTCCATCCAATGTGTGCATATTGTAATTCACCAAATTGGTATTATCCAATAACTCCTTCATCTTTGAGTCAGACTTTTTCCTTCAAATTTGGGGTGTAGCCATGGGCTCCCCCTTTCCTCCAAACTATGCAAACCTGTATGTGGAACAATTTGAGGAAGCACTCATTTACAAAACAGAGACACACACCCTACTCTCTAAAATCCTCTCATGGGAGATACATACAGTGGGGAGAACAAGTATTTGATACACTGCCGATTTTGCAGGGTTTCCTACTTACAAAGCATGTAGAGGTCTGTAATTTTTATCATAGGTACACTTCAACTGTGAGAGACGGAATCTAAAACAAAAATCCAGAAAATCACATTGTATGATTTTTAAATAATTAATCTTTTAAGTGGGTTGGCGCCCCCCCTTGGTTTGTGCTGTGGTGGAGACCTTTGTGGGCTATACTCGGCCTTGTCTCAGGATTGTAAGTTGGTGGTTGAGGATTTCCCTCTAGTGGTGCGGGGGCTGTGCTTTGGTAAAGTGGGTGGGGTTATATCCTTCCTGTTTGGCCCTGTCCGGGGGTTTCTTCGGATGGGGCCACAGTGTCTCCTGACCGCTCCTGTCTCAGCCTCCAGTATTTATGCTGCAGTAGTTATGTGTCGGGGGGCTAGGGTCAGTTGGTTACCTGGAGTACTTCTCCTGTCTTATCCAGTGTCCTGTGTGAATTTAAGTATGCTCTCTCTAATTCTCTCGTTCTCTCTTTCTCTCTGAGAACCTGAGCCCTAGGACCATACGTCAGGACTACCGGGCATGATGACACCTTGCTGTCCCCAGTCCGCCTGGCCTTGCTGCTATTCCAGTTTCAACTGTTCTGCCTGCGGTTACGGAACCCCTACCTGTCCCAGACCTGCTGTTTTCAACTCTTAATGATCGGCTATGAAAAGCCAACTGAGATTTATTCCTGATTATTATTTGACCATGCTTGTCATTTATGAACATTTTGAAAATCTTGGCTCTCTCTAATTTTCTCCTTCTCTCTTTCTTATTCTCGGAGGACCTGAGCCCTAGGACCATACGTCGGGACTACCGGCCGTGGTGACTCCTTGCTGTCCCCAGTCCGCCTGGCCTTGCTGCTATTCCAGTTTCAACTGTTCTGCCTGCGGTTATGGAACCCCTACCTGTCCCAGACCTGCTGTTTTCAACTCTTAATGATCGGCTATGAAAAGCCAACTGAGATTTATTCCTGATTATTATTTGACCATGCTTGTCATTTATGAACATTTTGAAAATCTTGGCTCTCTCTAATTTTCTCCTTCTCTCTTTCTTTCTCTCGGAGGACCTGGGCCCTAGGACCATGCGTCGGGACTGCCGCCCGTGGTGACTCCTTGCTGTCCCCAGTCCGCCTGGCCTTGCTGCTATTCCAGTTTCAGCTGTTCTGCCTGTGGTTATGGAACCGCCACCTGTCCCAGACCTGTTGTTTTTCAACTCTTGATGATCGGCTATGAAAAGCCAACTGAAAATTATTCATGATTATTATTTGACCATGCTTGTCACTTATGAACATCTTGGCATAGTTCTGTTATAATCTCCACCCGGCACAGCCAGAAGAGGACTGGCCACCCCTCATAGCCTGGTTCCTCTCTAGGTTTCTTCCTAGGTTTTGGCCTTTCTAGGGAGTTTTTCCTAGCCACCGTGCTTCTACACCTGCATTACTAGCTGTTTGGGGTTTTAGGCTGGGTGTCTGTACAGCACTTCGAGATATTAGCTGATGTACGAAGGGCTATATAAAATAAAATTGAAATTGAAAAGTGGCACAGCATCGTCCAGTTACCTCAGTGATGACACAAAACCATATCAGCCACACCCACAATTTATAGAACCGCAAACTCTTGCAAACGTTTCAAGAGAGAGGAACACTGCACTGATAAGGAACATTGCTATAACTATTATTATTAGTAGTATTATAATGATTTAAACAAGTTGGGACAACCCTTCAGTTAACTACTGTACCTAACAATTATCCAGTAGTAGTGATTATGGTCCCTCAATATACATTTAACATATTACAACATAGTCTATGTGTTACAGCACTACTTTTGGTGTCCCCCTCAGGAATTGCTCCTGAGAAAATTTCATGTAATTGTCCCCTCCAAGGTTGATATCAGATTTTCGACCCTGTATTGAGGTTAGCTTAGTGAGATCTGACCTGCCCCCTGACCCCACTCAGACACTCTTGACACCCATTCCAAATGGGAACTACAAATGTGGCTCATGCGCACAGTGCAATAGCACTATAAAAACATTATTCTTCAGACACCCACATACAGGTGGAAAAATCCCTGTTAGGGGTATCATCTCTTGCAAGATAAAGGGAGTAATCTATCTCATCACATGTTCATGTGGGAAAGCCTACACATTACTAACAAAAAAACATTTAAAACCATGCATAGCTGAACACCGCAGCTAAATCAGGTGTAAGAACACTGATTATCCAATAGCAGCTCACTTTGTTGAAGCAACACAGGTTGATCCCATCTCCTCCCTCAAATACACAGGTATTGAGCATGTTGCTCTACCAAGGAGAGGAGGTAACATGGAGATCCTACTACTACAGAGGGAGGACTACTGGATTTCCTGTTTAAAAACATTGACCCCTATTGGTCAGAATATTGACTTTGATCTCAGGCCATTCTTATGAACAATTATTTTTATGAAGAAGTCTTATAAATGAATATATTCTTTCTACAGCTTATCAGCGTAGAACCAATATGTTCCCCCTGTTGATGATACTTATTACGCATTATGGATGTACCAAAAGGTTACATTTCAAAAACATTTAATGAAATTGGAAACAATATATGAATGAATGAATATATTTGAAATTAAATTAAACAATAATGTATGTTAATTCAATTAAACAATAATGTATGTTGATGATAATCTTATACTAATGTTAATGATAACAATAGCCTAATATATTCAATATGCTGTAAACTATTCTTTTGACAGTTTTACTCAATACATTCTAATTAACCTCATAACTATGATTGTTACGGCTCTCGTTAGTGGAAAGAGTGGACCAAGGCGCAGCGTGGTAAGTGTTCATGATTCGTTTATTCAAGAAACACTCAAACAAAATAACAACAAAAAAACGAAAGCGAACAGTTCTGTCAGGCACAGACACTAAACAGAAAATAAGATCCCACAAAACCCAAAAGGAAAACTTATATATGATCCCCAATCAGAGACAACGATAGACAGCTGCCTCTGATTGGGAACCACACTCGGCAAAAAACAAAGGAAAAGAAAACATAGACTTTCCCACCCGAGTCACACCCTGACCTAACCAAACATAGAGAATAACAAGGATCTCTAAGGTCAGGGCGTGACAGTACCCCCCCCCCCCCAAAAAAAGGTGCGGACTCCGGCCGCACACCTGAACCTATAGGGGAGGGTCCGAGTGGGCATCTACTCTCGGTGGCGGCTCCGGTTCGGGACGTAGCCCCCGCTTCTGTGGAACCGGACCGGGGACCGCCGCCGCAGGCTCCGGACAGGGGACCGCCGCTGCAGGGTCCGGACAGGGGACCGTCGCTGCATGCTCTGGACAGGAGACCGTCGCTGCAGGCTCTGGACAGGAGACCGTCGCTGCAGGCTCTGGACAGGGGACCGTCGCTGCAGGCTCTGGACAGGGGACCGTCGCTGCAGGCTCTAGACAGGGGACCGTCGCTGCAGGCTCTGTACAGGGGACCGTCGCTGCAGGCTCTGGACAGGGGACCGTCGCTACAGGCTCCGGGCCATGGATCGTTGCTGCAGGCTCCGGGCCATGGATCATCACTAGAGGCTCCGGGCCATGAATCATCACTGGAGGCTCTGAACCATGGATCATCACTGGAGGCTCCGGGCCATGGATCATCACTGGAGGCTCCGGGTCATGGATTATCACTGGAGGCTTCGTGCCATGGATCATCACTACAGGCTCCGGGCCATGGATCATCACTGGAGGCTTTGTGCCATGGATCATCACTAGAGGCTCCGGGCCATGAATCATCACTGGAGGCTCCGAACCATGGATCATCACTGGAGGCTCCGGGCCATCGATCATTACTGGAGGCTCCGGGTCATGGTCTGGAGCGTAGAGCTGGCACAACGCGTCCTGGCTGAATCCCCCCTGTAGCACGGCAAGTGCGGGGAGCTGGAACAGGCCGCACTGGGTTGTGCTGGCAAACTGGGGGTACCATGCGTAGAGCTGGCGCAGGATATCCTGGGCCGAAGAGACACACCGGAGAGCAGGAGCGCTGAGCCAGCACAATCCGTCCTGGCTGGATGCCCACTCTAGCACGTCAACTGCGGGGAGCTTGCACAGAGCGCACCAGGCTGTGGATGCGCACTGAAGGCACGGTGCGCAGAACCGGAAAACGTGGCACTTGAACCGTGACCAACTCCTCATTGTATTTACAGGGAGTTGGTTCTCGTTCACCCCTTAGTTCTGTTCGTTCAGCTCGCTCCGCTCGCCAACCCATGTGCCTCCCCCCCAATTTTTTTTGAGGCTGCCTCTCCGGCTCCCGGCGTTGCTCTAATTCCTCTTATCGTTGCGGTTCCGCTCTCTCTGCCTCCATCCGCTCCCTTGAACGGCGATACTCTCTAATCCGCGTCCAGGGTCCTTCTCCCCTCAGGATCTCCTCCCATGTCCACTCATCCTGGTCATGCTGCGTGGTCCGTTTTTTGTGGGATCTTCTGTTACGGCTCTCGTTAGTGGAAAGAGTGGACCAAGGCGCAGCGTGGTAAGTGTTCATGATTTGTTTATTCAAGAAACACTCAAACAAAATAACAACAGCGAAAAAACTAAAGCAAACAGTTTTGTCAGGCACAGACACTAAACAGAAAATAAGATCCCACAAAACCCAAAAGGAAAACTTATATATGATCCCCAATCAGAGACAACGATAAACAGCTGCCTCTGATTGGGAACCACACTCGGCAAAAAACAAAGAAAACAGACTTTCCCACCCGAGTCACACCCTGACCTAACCAAACATAGAGAATAACAAGGATCTCTAAGGTCAGGGCGTGACAATGATACACCCCTCACTATTGTCATTGGATGCACTATTTGCACTGTATGTCTACATAACCTGGTTCAAGCATTCATGACATTACCCTGAAGAAGGCACAGTGATGCCGAAACGTTGGTGTTTTACCCAATAAATGTCTGGGAGTTTATATATATAGAGTGTGCAACTCTCTTTGTTTTTATAGCTTACAGTGTATTCACCGTTAGTCAGCACCTCTACAATAAGTCATTTTCTCTGGGTGTGCTCCAGCTCATGCTTTTTATATGACCTGAACATAACAAATAAAAAATAATACATGTAAAGATATTAAAATATTTATACATGTAATTTTGTCCTTGAAACATTTGATTGAAATATTGTAGAATTCTATTAATTCTTATGGAGGACTGCTTCTTCTGGGGAGTACCATTTATAGAGACCGGTGGAGCATCAGCGGTCCAGGGTTTATACACATCATTGGTACAGTCTCTCCCAATAATAATAATATGAATTTATATCAATATACAGGTGATTTTTCAATTGGTCGGTATGTTGTCAGGGAGTGAGGTGACATGTGTTTGTGAGCAGAGGACCACTAGTTTGAGTCCGGTATGGTGACAGGGACAGTGGTGGAAGCTATACTGTTAAACGCACACTGACGTCGGCTTCACATACTGTACAGTGACATGAAACAGTATTTCCCCCTTTCTGGTTGTCTATTTTTGCTTCTTTTTTATATACTGAATGTTATCAGATCTTCAACCAAAACCTATTAGATAAAGGGAACTTGAGTTTCCAAATAACATTTTTTTTTTAAATAGATATTTGAATTTTTCTTTAACGAAGTTATGCAACCTCCAATTCCCCTGTGTGAAAAAGGAATTGCCACCTTACACTCAATAACTGGTTGTGCCACCATTCCAAAACATACAATCAAGACTACATGAAAATTGATAAAAGGCAACAATTTTAAAGTTTTGGAATGTCCTGTTAAAGTCCAGACCTAATCCCAAATGAGATATTGTGTCAGGACTTGAAACGAGCAGTTCATGATTGAAAATATAACAACTGTCGCTGAGTTAACTTTTACTTGGTACTCATCCCGGATCCGGGAGCACCCCCCACAGTAAAAAAGCTGACTAGCATAGCCTAGCATAGCGTCACAAGTAAATACTAGCATCTAAATATCATTAAATCACAAGTCCAAGACACCAGATGAAAGATACAGATCTTGTGAATCCAGCCATCATTTCTGATTTTTAAAATGTTTTACAGGGAAGACACAATATGTAAATCTATTAGCTAACCACGATAGCAAAAGACACAACTTTTTTTCTCCACCATTTTTTT
Organism: Salvelinus alpinus; assembly: GCF_045679555.1. Lineage (NCBI taxonomy): Eukaryota > Metazoa > Chordata > Actinopteri > Salmoniformes > Salmonidae > Salvelinus > Salvelinus alpinus. The sequence continues at coordinate 56,476,477 of NC_092093.1, forward strand.
CCTGCATCAGTAGCTATCACTAATTCGACTAAATAAAGATATATATAGCCACTAACCAAGAAACAACTTCATAAGATGACAGTCTGTTAACATATATATGGTATAGCATATGTTTTTTTTTGAAAAATGTGCATATTTCAGGTATAAATCACAGTTCTACATTGCAGCTGCAATCTGAAATAGCGTTGGATGCAGCCGGTATAATTACAGAGACCGACGTCAATTACCAAAATACTCATCCTAAAACATTTCTGAAAAATACACAGCATACAGCAATCGAAAGACACAGATCTTGTGATTTCAGACAATATTTCAGATTTTCTAAGTGTTTTACAGCGAAAACACAATATATCGTTATATTAGCATACCACATGAGCTAACATCACCCCAGCATTGAATCAATGCAAAAGGGGCGATAACGTTATCGCCACCAAAATATATTAATTTTTTCAATAACCTTCTCAGAATTCTTCAGATGACAGTCCTGTAACATCATATTACACAATGCATATAGAGTTTGTTCGAAAATGTGCATATTTAGCATCACAAATCGTGGTTATGCAATGTAATCTGTCAAAACATGGCATGCATTCTGGCCGGCGCCATCTTGGAAAGGCACCTATGTTTACGATTATTTATCGATTAGATTGACTAAAAAAATACAGGTTGGACAGCTAATGAAAGATGCATTGGTTATTAATGCAACCGCTGATTTAGATTTTTAAAATTAACGTTACTAGACATACATTGTGAGTTACAGCCAGACTAGTGCCTCAAAAAATGGCCGACAACTGCGTTTACATTTTTCCACATAAATACGGAATAAAATCATAAATAGCTCTTACTTTTGGACGAGCTTCCATCAGTATCTTGGGCAAAGTGTCCTTTGTCCAAAAGAATCGTTGCTTTGTTGTAAAACGACCTCTTCAACTTCGGAACTAGCAGCTAACGATAGCTACACGGCACACACATGTCCAAATCCTCAAACGCAATACTAAGGAAATTCCGAAAAATAGCAATATACTCGCATAAACTGATATAAATCGGTTTCAAATAACTTCGTTATGATGTTTCTAACACCTATATCGAATTAAATCACAGACGGATAGATCTTTGGTCAATAACGAGAGCTTTTGAGCATGCCATTCTGATGTCCTCTCTTGCGCCTTGGCGAGCGTCGAAAAGAAGGGACATCTCACTCCATTGCCTTTTATAAACTCTGAGAAACACGTAGAGACACCATTCCACTTCTCATTGGTTACTGACATCCAGGGGAAGGCGGGTGCAGTTCATTTCGATCCATAAGGCACACACAGAGTTTTAAACTGATCCGAGATCAGAGACTATTTTTCAGACCTTCGCATGTCCTGTCATGACTTTCGCTGTAGAAAGAGTTCTGGTTCACCCACAGACATAATTCAAACGGTTTTAGAAACTAGAGATTGTTTTCTATCCAATAGTAATAATAATATGCATATTGTACGAGCAAGAATTGAGTACGAGGCAGTTTAATTTGGAAATGTAAAAAAATAAATAGTGCTAACAGCTCCCCCTATTGACAAAAGGTTTTAAAGCAGTTCTGCATGGGAGAGTGGGACACAATTCCTCCACAGCAACGTGAGAGACTGATCAACAACTACATGAATTGTATGGTTGGAGTCATTTCAGCTGAAGGAGACACAACCAGTTATTGAGTATAAAGGGGGCAATTACTGTTTCACACAGGGGCATTGGGTGTTGCATAACTTTGTTTATGAAATAAATGCAATAAGTATGTCATTGTTGTGTTGTTAGTTCACTCAGGTTCCATTTATCTAATATCAGCTTTTGATTGAATATCTGATAACATTCAGTATCAAAAATATGCAAAATAGTTTTTCACAGCAGAGTTTAAATTCAGACTAATAAAATATACTAATCAGGTATTAAATGTACACTTTAATTCTTATGGAGGACTGCTTCTTCTGGGGAGTACCATATATAGAGACCGGTGGATTTAAAGTCTCTCATTGGCCATTACATAGCATCATCGGTCAGGCATTTTTTATTGACATCACTGGTACAGTCTCTCCCAATAATAATAATATTATCTTATGTCAATGTACAGGTGATTTTTCAATTGGTTGGTGTGTTGTCAAGGAGTGAGGTGACATTTGTTTGTGAGCAGAGGACCACTGGTTTGAGCCCGGTATGGTGACAGGGACAGTGGTGGAAGCTATACTGTTAACTGCACACTGACGTCGGTTTCACACGCACATACAGTGACATGAAACAGTATTTACCCCTTTCTCTATTTTTTTTTTTATACTGAATGTTATCAGATCTTCAACCAAAACCTATTAGATAAAGGGAACTTGAGTTACCAAATAACCCAAAAAATTATAGTTATTAATTTATATAATTCACAAAGGTATGCATCAACCAATTCCCCCGTGTGAAAAATAAATTGCTCCCTTACACTCAATAACTGGTTGTGTCACCATTCCAAAACACAACATCAAGTCAGCATGAAAATTGATATAAAGCAACAAATTTCAAGTTTTGTAATGGCCTAGTCCAGACCTAATCCCAAATGAGATATTGTGACAGGACTTGAAACGAGCAGTTCATGATTGAAAACCCACAAATGTCGTTGAGTTAAAGCAGTTCTGCATGGGAGAGTGGGCCAAAATTCCTCCACAGCAACGTGAGAGACTGATCAACAACTACAGGAAGTGTTTGGTTGGAGTCATTTCAGCTGAAGGAGACACAACCAGTTATTGAGTATAAATTGGCAATTACTTTTTCACACAGGGGCATAGGGTGTTACATAACTTTGTTTAAGTAATAAATGAAATAAGTATGTCATTGTTGTGTTGTTAGTTCACTCCGGTTCCATTGATCTAATATTAGCTTTTGATTGAATATCTGATAACATTCAGTATCAAAAACATGCAAAAGTAGAAAAAATGTAAAGGGGGCAAATACTTTTTCACAGCACTGTTTGAATCCAGACTATTAAACTGCACTAATCAAGAATTAACCTCACACTTTTCTACACAATTAAATGGAATGAATACAGCACATCCCATAAAATATAATGACTTGTGGTTATTCCTTTATGTCTGATTCATAACTAGTTGTTGTTGTGTGGAAGACTCACCTGACATAAAGAGGACAATGAGAAAAAACATGTTCTCAGGACAAGCCATGTGAGAACTCACACACTACTGATCACCTGAAACAGTACAAACATACACTTACTGGTAGAGTAGCTTAACTCACACAACACATTGCATTGAACCATCTCCATATCAAATACACTATGTCCTTCAGTTGTGAAGATAATACATGAACAAACAGCAGTACTTTAGAACATATTGAATCTCATTACTCATAATTCATTTCCTTTAATTTATTTTGAACATTCAAATTAAGATAAAATATATTGAAGAAGTCCATACTTGCCTTAGACGGTAACGTAAACTGTCTACAGGAGAAACTGTCACACACATAGTGAGGTCTGACAAACTAAAGTGATGATATTTATGTGGCATATCTCACATCTCATCAGTGACGTACTTCCTAATAAGTGTGTGAGAAATTATGTTCAAACAATACTTCAGTATTTAATGTCCCTTTCTCGGGGTAAGGACAGGTCAGCAGGATTTTGAAACGGGCCCCCAAATCGCTAAGTCCGCCCCCGACACATTGTTAAAGTAAACAAATGAAACTTTCGGCATTATAACATCTCCCTCTCCTCTATCTCCCAGCCTGAATGGGAATGTGTGTGGGATTTAAACTTATAGTTAAATCATGAACCAAAATCCACTATTCATTTATTCAAGAGTTACATTGGTTAAATTCGAGTTTGATACAAAACATATGGTTGTCACATTATGTTTCAACATGAAAAACAGACTTGGTATGAAACAGAGTAACTGTAACTGTATCTGTCTGATTCTGACACACCACTCAACTTCTCCTACATCAACTTCCTCTTTGAAGTCTATTTGCCAAGAGGAGCCTGGTGGGCTGGATGCCACAGAGACACTCTTCTCACGTCTCTTTGATACGGAATTTACTTTTTCATAGCAGTTTACGAGAACTTATGCAGCAGGTTAGGAGAATTAATGCATCATGTTAGGAGACTGAGGTTAAGGTTAGGTAAAAGGGTTAGGGAAAATGCTCTCCTAACCTGGGTTGGACAACCGCATTTGGGATCCGGAGCTTACTCTAATGTTATTGAACACATTTTGACACGAGGCTGATAGATAAGGTTTCTGTTTTAAAGCAAATTTCCTGCAATTCTACACATTTTGCTATCATATGCTATCAGGGGCCGTTCTGTAATCTGGCCCTGCTCCTAACCTACTACCAAAATAATTTCTTATCCTCTGTGGGATCGGTCCCCCCCCCCCCCACGGGACGGTTGAGCTAACGTGCGCTAATGTGATTAGCATGAGGTTGTAAGTAACAAGAACATTTCCTAGGATGTAAACATGTCTTATATGGGCAGAAAGCTTAAATTCTTGTTAATCTACAGTAGTTCCTCCTTTCAAAGTTGAGTCATACTGCGGCACACCTTGCGGCCTGCTGCAGCAGTCTGTGGTACGTTATCTATTTGTCAGCCATTTTTTTCTGTTAATCAAATCAAATCAAATATATTTACATAGCCCTTCGTACATCAGCTGATATCTCAAAGTGCTGTACAGAAACCCAGCCTAAAATCCCAAACAGCAAGCAGTGTAGGTGTAGAAGCACGGTGGCTAGGAAAACTCCCTAGAAAGGCCAAAACCTAGAAAGAAACATAGAGAGGAACCAGGCCTATTAGGGGTGGCCAGTCCTCTTCTGGTTGTGCCGGGTGGAGATTTCAACAGAACATGGCCAAGATGTTCAAATGTTCATAAATGACCAGCATGGTCAAATAATAATAATCACAGTAGTTGTCGAGGGTGCAGCAAGTCAGCACCTCAGGAGTAAATGTCAGTTGGCTTTTCATAGCCGATCATTAAGAGTATCTCTACCGCTCCTGCGGTCTCTAGGTAGTTGAAAACAGCAGGTCTGGGACAGGTAGCACGTCCGGTGAACAGGTCAGGGTTCCATAGCCGCAGGCAGAACAGTTGAAACTGGAGCAGCAGCACGGCCAGGTGGACTGGGGACAGCAAGGAGTCATCATGCCAGGTCATCCTGAGGCATGGTCCTAGGGCTCAGGTCCTCCGAGAGAGAGAGAAAGAAAGAGAGAAAGAGAGAATTAGAGAGAGCATACGTAAATTCACACAGGACACCGGATAAGACAGGAGAAGTACTCCAGATATAACAAACTGACCCTAGCCCCCCGACACAAACTACTGCAGCATAAATACTGGAGGCTGAGACAGGAGGGGTCAGGAGACACTGTGGCCCCATCCAATGATACCCCCGGACAGGGCCAAACAGGAAGGATATAACCCCACCCACTTTGCCAAAGCACAGCCCCCACACCACTAGAGGGATATCTTCAACCACCAACTTACCATCCTGAGACAATGCAGAGTATAGCCCACAAAGATCTCCGCCATGGCACACCCAATGGGGGGCGCCAACCCAGACAGGAAAATCACGTCAGTGACTCAACCCACTCAAGTGACGCACCCCTCCTAGGGACGGCATGAAAGAGCACCAGTAAGCTAGTGAGTCAGCCCCTGTAATAGGGTTAGAGGCAGAGAATCCCAGTGGAGAGAGGGGAACCGGCCAGGCAGAGATAGCAAAGGCTGTTTGTTGCTCCAGAGCCTTTCCGTTCACCTTCACACTCCTGGGCCAGACTACACTCAATCATATGACCCACTGAAGAGATAAGTCTTCAGTAAAGACTTAAAGGTTGAGACCGAGTCTGCGTCTCTCACATGGGCAGGCAGACCATTCCATAAAAATTAAGATCTATAGGAGAAAGCCCTGCCTCCAGCTGTTTGCTTAGAAATTCTAGGGACAATTAGGAGGCCTGCGTCTTGTGACCGTAGCGTACGTGTAGGTATGTACGGCAGGACCAACTCGGAAACATAGGTAGGAGCAAGCCCATGTAACGCTTTGTAGGTTAACAGTAAAACCTTGAAATCAGCCCTTGCCTTAACAGGAAGCCAGTGTAGGGAGGTTAGCACTGGAGTAATATGATCAAATTTTTTGGTTCTAGTCAGGATTCTAGCAGCCGTATTTAGCATTAACTGAAGTTTATTTAGTGCTTTATCCGGGTAGCCGGAAAGTAGAGCATTGCAGTAGTATAACCTAGAAGTAACAAAAGCATGGATCAATTTTTCTGCATCATTTTTGGACAGAAATGTTCTGATTTTTGCAATGTTACGTAGATGGAAAAAAGCTGTCCTTGAAACAGTCTTGATATGTTCGTCAAAAGAGAGATCAGGGTCCAGAGTAACACCGAGGTCCTTCACAGTTTTATTTGAGATGACTTTACAACCATCAAGATTAATTGTCAGATTCAACAGAAGATCTCTTTGTTTCTTGGGACCTAGAACAAGCATCTCTGTTTTGTCCGAGTTTAAAAGTAGAACGTTTTCAGCCATCCACTTCCTTATGTCTGAAACACAGGCTTCCAGCGAGGGCAATTTTGGGGCTTCACCATGTTTCATTGAAATGTACAGCTGTGTGTCATCTGCATAGCAGTGAAAGTTAACATTATGTTTTCGAATGACATCCCCAAGAGGTAAAATATATAGTGAAAACAATAGTGGTCCTAAAACGGAACCTTGAGGAACACCGAAATGTACAGTTGATTTGTCAGAGGACAAACCATTCACAGAGACAAACTGCTATCTAATAATGTTAATGCAAGTTATTACTCGTTTGACCACCAGAGGGCATCTTTGAGAAACATTTGATAGTCTTCCGTTATCAGAGAATTAAAAACTTTTTTTGTAATAACAGTGTAAATTGGATTGATTCTAAGAAATGTGGCTTAATTAAATTGATTATTATTATGGTGTTGCTATTCTGAGAAAACGAAAAACGAAACCCTCAGGGTTTCCGTTAGGATGTAATGTAAAATATGGTGCTGTACAACGTGACGGTCAGGTGTAGGCTACAGCATGAGGATTGGAGGATTCTACATTGTTTTCTTTCATTAGACAACTTTGTTCCAATATTTCTGTAAATCAGTGATATTTATTCCCATAGTAATTCATTATGGATCCATAACTAAATCAATATCTGCATTTTGAAAAGAGTATTTTTATCATTTATTTTAACGAAAGCATAAAAATGCTGATGAAGAAATACAGTACTGTGCAGTATATGCTTTTACATTTGGATAATAAAACATTTAAAGCATTTTGAAGATATAAGCCACCTGCATTTGTTTATTAGGCTACTGTGCAGTCTACAATACATACTGTAGTAAACATGGGAAAGTGCCTAATTCCTTACATAAGGTAGCGCAGGCCATGTCTATACTACAGAATGCGGAGCACACGGGAGACTGGGGTTCAAATCCCTGACGGGGAGGAAGGAGTAGACTGTCTTGTACATAAGAATTTGTACTTAACTGGTTCCATATGTGTTATTTTATAGTTGTGAATTCTTCACTATTATTCTACAATGTAGAAAATAGTAAAAATAAAGAACAATCTTGGAATGAGTAGGTGTGTCCAAACCTTTGACTGGTACTTGCTTAATTATTTTGATTCATATCATGTTTTTTCTATTCCAAGAAAAACAAAAAACCCTCTGGGTTTACTTTAGGATGGAACGGAAAATATGGCGCTGTACAACGTAATGGTCGGCAGTACAGTACTGGGCTATTTAGCTATAGAATTCCGGTAGGGCACGTGGGAGACCGGGTTCAATTCCCCTACGGGGAGGAAGGAGTAGGCTGTCCTTGTAAATAAGAATTTGTTCTTAATTAACTGACTTGCCTAGTTAAATAAAGGATACACTAAGAGCATAACGTTTCTGCACACTCATTTTCTAATTCTTGTCTAACCAATACCCAAACGGAGATTAGGTGGAGAAAAAAAATCTCATTAATTTATCAAGACCAGTCCCCACGCTTGTCTCAGAGCTGCGCGAAACGGTGATAAAATAGTTGTAGGCTTTTGTTTCTAACTTCAATATGCTCTTGAAATAAATAAGACCTTCACAATTTTTAACAGAACATTACTCAACACTAGTGAAACTCATTTCGCATATGGTAGGTGTACAGTATACGGCCAAACCCAGATGACGCTGGGCCACTTGTGCACCGCCCTATGGCACTCCCAATCACGGTCGGATGTGATACAGCCTGAATTCGAACCAGGGACTGTAGTAAAGCGTCTTGCAACGAGATGCAGTGCCTTAGACCGCTGCGCTACTCAGGAGCAACTCGGGAGCCAATATATATATATATTTTTTTCAGAACCTTAACCGTGTGTAGGTAGATACGTGTGTAGGTAGATGTGGAAAGATAGATACAAATTATTTGTTGCAAGTTGGGGAGGGGGGTTCACACCTAGCTCAAGTTGGGGAGGGGGAGGGGAGTTTCACACCTAGCTCGGTTATTAGACATTTATTTAGTAAAGGTTGAATAGTCTATTGTTCGGCTAATAGCACATCCTGCTATGCTTGTGAAAAACAAATAAATAATACTTTTCCCCCTTTCCACATGTTAACGATTCCAATTGATAACGTGTTTTTAGCCACAATCGGCCCCAACCCCAATTAATACATTTGGGCACAGGCGATAGCATGCTGGACTTCAGGCTAGAATGTTGAGGGTTTGAAACTCGCTCCCTGCTTGTTTCATTACATTATTATGCCGGTACCAGAGCAAATAGCCTGGATTGTTACTCCAATCTCGTTCCACGCTTCATTCTCCGCCTGAGTAGCTCGCTTGTGGGCGTGCTGGCAGTATGTACTGTTTTTTATTCTGTATATATGAATTACAAGTCAGCCTTTACTTAAATCATGTTTCCAGTCTATTGCATAGTTACAATGTGTAATCATTGATGTCCCAGGAGCAAGAGTGGTAAACACTGTTGAAGTGTATAATTGTAATACATACATGCAGACACAGCATCATTCAAAGAATGGAGTTTGATACACCTGGTATTGGATATGACTGAAAAATAACTTGCTAAATAGCGATTTTCGTAAATTAACTTTATGACAAAGAAATACGCACAATCTTTCGTCTCTACATTAACTAACACATTCCTCTCAATTGTATGTTTTTTGCTTGACTCGTTATGATGTTATAATTACTTAAATGTGCTTTTTTGTCAGCTATCTTTGCTGAAGAAAGTCACCAGGGATGTGTGGCTCACATCAAATTCGTCATTGGAACCACTCGATATAATTGGTCATATAAAAAACTTGGGACCCAAATGCATAATGAGTGCTCTAACTCCCCCTTGTATTGGTATGGAGCAATGAGGCCGTGATGCTGTGTACCTCTAAAAGTTGTGAGCTTACACCGCGAGTCTTAAACGAGGAACCACTTTAACGGCACTGTCTAATTTACAGTAGCTTTTACAGTGAAAACATACCATGTTATTGTTTGAGTAGAGTGCACAGTTATGTACTTGAAAATGTATATAGTGACCAATTAGGCATATTTGGGCAGACTTGATACAACATTTTGAACAGAAATGCAATGGTTCATAGGATCAGTCTAAAACTCTGCCATCTATTGGCCAAAATCTAAATTGCGACTAAACTGGAATAATACATTGTGGCCTTTCTCTTGTATTTCAAAGATACCGAGAAAAAAAAAGAAAGAAAAAAAACGCATATTTTTACTTTGTTTTATCTTTTACTAGCCTAGTAGTTAGAGCATTAGTGCCAGTAACCGGAAGGTTGCTGGATCGAATCCCCGAGCTGACAAAGTAAAAATCTGTCGTTATGCCCCTGAGCAAGGCAGTTAATAACACTCAACATAAAAACCGACACGATACATTTTAAATAGATATAAACTGAAAATATATGATATTGTTATTCTGGTAACTGCACAAAAGATGCAGAGAAACAGTGACTAGTAGATGTTAACACCATTCTGCCATCATGTAGACTTACTGCACCAACTTCCTGTCTTGTATCAGACCACTGTCTCTCCAACTAAGAGAGAGACAGGTGTAAAGCTCTAAGCTCAGCAGGTTACACAACACATACTGAGGGGATGTCAATGAAAATGTAAATTCATCTGACAGAAGAGTTACATTGTTGATTGGCATTTTGTACAATCTAGTACAATCTAAATGCTTCACAGTCAAAGTAAACACTTTCAAAGTCCAACAGCTATTCTGTTATCATTCTATGTTCTTACAGGACGTGGCATTGCTATCGGTGTGGTCATCTCCCCCTAAACTTCCTCTAAAATGATGTTAACCTCATGGCTGGATAGTTTCAGCATTAATTCAGTTTTTCCTTAAATGCACTTTGTGGATGGGTTTTTAAAGTTGAGCCGTATTGCCATCTGTCTCAGGGCATTGCTTGTTCGTTTAAGTCCATGATTGAACCTAGGTTTTCTCCTCCTGGAAGACATTTAGAAAGGCCTTCTGAATGCACTGAGAAGGTTTTCATATGCAATGAACACAACATAAATACATAGTTTTGCATTGGTGCCAGGAAGAGTTTTTACCATCCAAAAAGACTGATCAGGCTGATAAGCAAAAAGACCCCCAGAGTTCCTGCTGCAACCCCAAAAAACATTGGGTTAACAGGCTCTTCTTGCCCTGAAAATACAGCACATATTATGGTAATTTCTCACATAAAGATCTCTAAAGTATATCTAACCTAAGATTATGCCACCTGTTTTACTTTCAATAGCAAGCAGCACTTCCTGTGACTTCTCAAGTCCTTGGTCATGTATTGATTCACGCTAGTAGTGCACTTGATTGCCAACAGTCACATTCAGGGTGTAACTCTGTCCAGATGCTACCTGTATTGGTTTACCCCCACTGATCAGGTGAAGGTTGTCACAGGAGGGTTGGCTGTACTGCTGCAGGTCAGATTAACACAGCTGCCCACTGATACCGGATCAGCTGGACTGATGGAGGCAGAGGTGTCCTTAGGAGAGACTGAGGGAGAGGGGTTCATTTAGAATGTATCTGATATGGTATATTGAATAGTCTCATCAAAACCACTCTATTACAATCATCAGTGAAAACATGATAGAATTATCTATTCTACAGGAACCGGTGACTAAATCTTACATGAAACGTTAAGCATCATGTTATGTTCAGCTGTCTTGTTGCTTGTCCCTACTGGGTAGACTGCAGTACAAGTGATGTTCTTCTCATGATGAAGGTTTGATGGAGTGAAGGTCACCGTGGAGAGAACTGATTTGGTTTGGTCTGGATTCTCCTGCAGTTGGTTGTCAGGTGTGAACTGTGTTGGGAGAGTCCATGTCAGCTCAGGGGGGTGTTCAGGACAGGGAGCGACAGCAGAGCAGTTCAAACTGACAGGGGTCCCTTCCCTCACCTCACCTGAGACAGTAATGATGGGACTGGAAGGCAAATCTGTAATATATTGTAGATAAATATATTTTACACTGACAGACACACTGCCTACTTGGTCTTATTCTATTCATATCATTTTAGAAAAATGTATAAATGCTAAACAGTCTGTCTCTCCTTACCATTGACAACTACAGTATATAAACAGACTTTTTGAGTGTCTGTTGCTTTGAATGATTGACTCTCAATTCTGAAGGGCGATTTATCAGAGTAACTGGTGGCAACATTGAAGAGGACTGTGGTGCAGTTCTTCTGGGACATGTTTCCAGGTATCTTCCCTTGATATCTGTTGACCATCTTACTGCTGTTAATTATCACATTGTCCGGACGCCAACCAAAGACTGGTAATTCTTTAATCCACACTCCAGAGGTAAGTATTGTGCTGTTACATTTATAGTAAGGAATATCAAAAGCACATGGGATTTGCATACAGGAGCCAGTCAGTACATCCAGTCTATCTGGCATTGTGGCGATCAAATCTCATTGGCCAAACAGGCCAAAACACCTGGAATATGAAGGACAACATCAGGGAGGTTATGTGATCTTTTTAATACAGTCAATCTCTCTTTCTGCAGCAAAAAAAGATGAGCTCATTTCAATGTACAGGTGATTCCTGATGTCACGACTCCATTCCCTAAACTGGATCATGCACATATCTGGAGCACAGAATGTTTGAATCCAGACTATTAAACTATACTTATCAGGAGTCAACTGTACACTTTTCTATACATTGAGACAGATGGGAATATAGCTCATACCATGAAATATCATCACTTGTGCTTATTCCTCTGTCTGATTCATAACTAGTTGTTGCTGTGTGTAAGACTCACCTGACATAAAGAGACCAATGAGAAAAAACATGTTCTCAGGACAAGCCATGTGAGAACTCACACACTACTGATCACCTGAAACAGTACAAACATACACTTACTGGTAGAGTAGCTTAACTCACACAACACATTGCATTGAACCATCCTCATATCAAATACACTATGTCATTCAGTTGTGAAGATAATACATGAACAAACAGCAGTACTTTAGAACATATTGAATCTCATTACTCATAATTAATTTCCTTTCATTTATTTTGAATATACAAAATGACAGAAGACACTGTGAAGTAGTTGATTCTTGCCAGGCTTGAATAGGAATATGTGTGGGATTTAAAAATATAGTTAAATCATGAACCATCATGAACTCCACTTTGATACGGAATTTACTTTTCGTAGCAGTTTACGAGAACTTATGCAGCATGTTAGGAGAATGAACGTAGATTGTTAGGAGACTGAGGTTAATGTTTAGGGCTCCCGAGTGGTGCAGGGGTCTAAGACACTGCATCTCAGTGTTAGAGGATTCACTACAGTACCTGGTTTGAATCCAGGCTGCATCACATCTGACTGTGATTGGGAGTCCCATAGGGGGGTGCAAAACTGGCCCAATGTTGTCCGGGTTTGTCCGAGGTAGACCGTCGTTGTGAATAAGAATGTGTTCTTAACTGACTTAAATTAAAATAAATAAATACAAATAGGTTAGGTAAAAGGGATATTGTTAAGAAAATGCTCTCCTAACTAGGGTTGGAAGACAGCATTTGGTACCCTGAGCTTACAGTGGCAAGAAAAAGTATGTGAACCCTTTGGAATTACCTGGACTTCTGCTTAAATTGGTCATACAATTTGATCTGATCTTCATCTAAGTCACAACAACAGACAAACACAGTCTGCTTAAACTAACAACACACAAACAATTATACGTTTTCACGTCTTTATTGAACACACCGAGTAAACATTCACAGTGCAGGGTGGGAAAAGCATGTGAACCTTTGGATTTTATAACTGGTTTACCCTCCTTTGGAAGCAATAACCTCAACCAAACGTTTTCTGTAGAACTGTTTCAGTTCAACAATATTCTTGTGATGTCTGGTGTGAACTGATCTCTTGAGGTCATGCCACTGCATCGCAATCGGGTTGAGGTCAGGACTCTGTCTGGGTCACTCCAGAAGGAGTATTTTCTTCTGATGAAGCCATTCTGTTGTTGATGTACTTATGTGTTTTGGTTTGTTGTCCTGTTGCATCACTCAACTTCTGTTGACCTTCAATTGGCGGACAGATAGCCTTACATTCTGCTGCAAAAAGTCTTGATAAACTTGGGAATTCATTTTTCCGTCAATGATAGCAAGCTGTCCAGGCACTGTGGAAGCAAAGCAGACCCAAACCATGATGCTCCCTCCACCACACTTTACAGTTGGGATGAGGTTTTGATGTTGGTGTGTTGTGCCTTTTTTTCTCCACACATAGTGTTGTGTGTTCCTTCCAAACAACCCAACTTTAGTTTAATCTGTCCACAGAATATTTTGCCAGTAGCGCTGTGAAACATCCAGGTGCCCTTTTGCGAACTTTAGACATGCAGCAATGTATTTTTTTTGGACAGCAGTGGCTTCTTCTGTGGTGTCCTCCCATGAACACCATTTTTGTTCAGTGTTTTACGTATCGTTGACTCGTCAACAGAGATGTTAGCATGTTCCAGAGATTGCTGTAAGTCTTTAGCTGACACTCTAGGATTCTTCTTAACCTCACTGAGCATTCTGCGCTGTGCTCTTGCAGTCATCTTTGCAGGAAGGCCAGTCCTAGGGAGAGTAGCAACATTGCTGAACTTTCTCCATTTATTGACAATTCGTCTTACTGTGGACTAATGAACATCAAGGCTTTTAGAGATACTTTTGTAACCCTTTCCAGATTTATGCAAGTCAACAATTCTTAATCTTAGGTCTTCTGAGATCTCTTTTGTTCGAGGTACGGTTCACATCAAGCAATGCTTATTGTGAATAGCAAACTCAAATTTTGTGAGTGTTTTGTATAGGGCAGGGCAACTCTAAACAGCATCACTACTCTGGACGGTTCTGACCTAGAATATGTGGACAACTACAAATACCTAGGTGTCTGGTTAGACTGTAAACCCTCCTTCCAGACTCACATTAAACATCTTCAATCCAAAATTAAATCTTTAATCGGCTTCCTATTTTGCAACAAAGCATCCTTCACTCATGCTGCCTAACATACCCTTGTAAAACTGACCATCCTACTGATCCTCGACTTCGTCGATGTCATTTCCAGAATAGCTTGGTCGCCTTTGGTCGCCTCTCCTTCCAGTTCTCTGCTGCCAATGAATGGAACAAACTGCTATTTGGATAATCATATCTCCCTCACTAACTTTAAGCACCAGCTGTCAGAGCAGCTCACAGATCACTGCACCTGTACATAGCCCATCTGTAAATAGCCCATCCAATTACCTCATCCCCAAACTGTTATTTATTTTGCTCCTTTGCACCCCAGTATCTACTTGCAAACTCATCTTCTGCACATCTATCACCCCAGTGTTTAATTGCTATATTGTCATTATTTCGCCACTATGGCCTATTTATTGCATTACCTATCTTATCCTACCTCATTTGCACACACTGTATATAGACTTTTTCTATTGTAAATGAGAACTGTATGTTTGTTTATTCCACGTGTAACTCTGTGTTCTTGTTTGTGTCGCACTGCTTTGCTTTATTTTGGCCAGGTCGCAGTTGTAAATGAGAACTTGCTCTCAACTTGCCTACCTGGTTAAATAAAAATACATAAAAAACAGCTGTGAGTCTATCTTGGTAAGTCTATAAGAGCTTTGCACATCTGAAATGAACAGTATTTCCACATTATTCTTAAAAAAAATATTCAAGCTCTTTCAAATTGGTTGTTGATCATTGCTAGAAAGCCTTTTTCAAGTCTTGTCATAGATTTTCAAGCCAATCAAACTGTAATTAGGCCACTCAGGAACATTCAATGTTGTCATAGTAAGCAACTGGTGTATATTTGGCTTTTTGTTTTAGGTTATTGTCCTTCTGAAAGGTGAATTTGTGTCCCAGTGTCTTTTGAAAAGAAGACTAAACCAGGTTTTTCTCTAGAGTTTTGCCTTTGCTTAGCTCTATTCCATTTATTTTTATCCTAAAAAAACTTGATGACAAGCATACCCATAACATATTGCAGCCATCACCATGCTTGAAAATATTTAGAGTGGTACTCAACGATATGTTGTGTTGGACATAGAGTGAATTTCTTGGCCAAATGTTTTGCAGTTTTACTTTAGTGCCTTATTGCAAACAGAATGCATGTTTTGGAATATTTTTTTCTGTACATGTTTCCTTCTTTTCACTCTATCAATTAGGTTAGTATTGTGGGGTAAGTACAATGTTGTTGATCAATCCTCAGTTTTCTCCAATCACAGCCATTAAACTCTGTAACGGTTTTAAAGTCACCACTGGCGTCATGGTGAAATCAGTGGAGGCTGCTGAGGGGAAGACAACTCATAATAATGTCTGGAACGGAGAAAATGGAATCAAACACATGGAAAACGTGTTGGATGTATTTGATACCATTCCACCTGTTCTGCTCCAGCCATTACCATGAGTACGTTCTCCCCAATTAAGGTGCCTGTGGGTGAAATCCCTGAGCTGTTTCTTTCCTCTCCGGCGACTGAGTTAGGAAGGATGCTTGTATCTTTGTAGTGATTGGGTGTATTGATAAACCATCCAAAGTGTAATTAATAAACTCACTACGCTCAAAGGGATATTCAATGTCAGATTTATTTTATTTTTACCCATCTACCAACAGGTTCCCGTCTTTGTGAGGCAATGGAAAAGCTGGTTATATCTGTTTGAAAGTTGCTGCTTGACTAAGGGACCTTACAGAAAATTGTAAGTGTGGGGTACAGAGATGAGGTAGTCATTAAAAATCATGTTAAACACGAGTATTGAACACAGAGTGAATCCATGCAACTCATGTGACTAGTTAAGCAAATCTTTACTTCTGAACTTATTTAGGCTTGCCATAGAAAAGGTGTTGAATACATATTGACTTTCAGCTTTTCATTTTTATGTCTAAAAAACATAATTCCACATTGTGTGTAGAACAGTGACACAAAATCTCAATTTAATCAATTTTAATGAGATATGTTAAATGTTGGACCAAAAAGACCAACGGATTTCATGGAAATTGAATGTAAAGGTTTTAATTACAGGGCAATTAATAAACAACCTTATATTCAGTCTCAATTGTTTATTCGATTTAACATTCAACATAAAAACTTACACAATAACTTCTAAATAGATACAAACTGAAAATAGATAATATTGTTATTCTGGGAACTGCACAAAATAAGAGAAACAGTGACTAGTAGATGTTGACACCAATCTGCCGTCATGTAGATTTCCTTCACCAACTTCCTGTCTTGTATCAGACCACAGTCTTTCTAACTAACTGTGTCTTCTGTCCTCAGTCATCATTGACTTCATATGGACTTAAACTGCCTTCAGTTGGCTAGTTGAACTCAGCAGTTCCTCTATACTGGAACCCATTAAGAAACTCGAGGCTCCACGATGGACTTGAAAGGACAGACAATCCACAGGGACAGGTGGGAATAAGGCTCAACTTTCAAAACCATCTACAAAGTGTATTTAAGGAAGTACTGAATTAATACAGAAACTATTTAAAGCCATGAGGTTAACATCATTTCAGAGGAAGTTCAGGGGAGATGACCACACCGATAGCAATGCCACGTCCTGTAAGAATATGGAATGATAACAGAATAGCTGTTGGACTTTGACAGTGTTTACTGGCAAAATGTAACTCTTTACACCTGTCAATTTTACTGACATTTTCATTGACATCCCCTCAGTCTGTGTTGTGTAACCTGCTGACATTAGAGTTTTACACATGACTGAGCTTAGAGCTTTCCACCTGCTCCTCTCTCTGTGTTCTCTCCACAGAACTCCCCGGTTGGGACAGTGTGTACTAACCAGGCCACAGCCGGAGAGGAACCAGAGGAACGTGCAGAAGACCAGCCTGAAGAGATCCACTACGGTGACATAGACTTCTGCAAACTACAGACCAAAGAGACCCCAGCTGCAGCCCAGGACAGGGTCCAGGGACAGGAGAGTGAGTACGCTGAAGTCAATGTGACCGGGAGAGGGGACAAGGTACAACACCTTAACAACCTAGATGGGCTTTATGCACAAGTGAATTAAAGAGGTGCATGTTAATTTTCCAATGGTTATTAAGTGTTTTTATGTTCAGTATTGTCATTGTGTATCTGTTTTCTATTGGTACTTTATTTACCTTTATAATTGTGTGCTCTTTGATTATCTGCGTATTTGTAGAATTTGCTGGGATGAAAAGTGTTTAACTGTTACTATAGTGGTGATATGATGATGTAGGGTTAGGGTTAGGGTTACCATTTATTTTGAGTGTTGAGTTCACAGAGCATCTGTTTAATGGGTTCCAGTATAGAGGAACTGCTGAGTTCAACTAGCCTACTGAAGGTAGTTTAAGACCATATAAAGTCAATGATGACTGAGGAGAGAAGACACAGTTAGTTAGAAAGACTGTGGTCTGATACAAGACAGGAAGTTGGTGCAGGAAGTCTACATGATGGCAGAATGGTGTTAACATCTACTAGTCACTGTTTCTCTGCATCTTTTGTGCAGTTACCAGAATAACAATATTATCTATTTTCAGTTTATATCTATTTAGAAGTTATTGTGTCAGTTTTTATGTTGAGTGTTAAATCAAAGAAACAATTGAGACTGAATATAAGGTTAATTACACTGTAATAAAAACCTTTACATTCATTTTCCATGAAATGTTTTGGTCTTATTTGTCCAACATTTTACATACCTCATTAAAATGGACTACATTGAGATTTTGTGTCACTGGTCTACACTCAATGTGGAATTATGTTTTTAGACATAAAATTGAAAAGATGAAATGTCTCGAGTCAGTATGTGTTCAACCCCTTTATTATGGCAAGCCTAAATAAGTTCAGGAGTAAAGATTTGCTTAACTAGTCACATGAGTTGCATGGAATCACTCTGTGTGCAATACTAGTGTTTAACATGATTTTTGAATGACTACCTCATCTCTGTTCCCCACACATACAATTATCTGTTAGGTCCCTCAGTCAAGCAGCGAATTTCAAACAGATACAACCACAAAGACAGGGAGCTTTTCCAATGACTCACAAAGAAGAACACCTGTTGGTAGATGGGTAAAAATAACATACATTTGACATTGAATATCCCTTTGAGCATGGTGAAGTTATTAATTACACTTTGGATGGTTTATCAATACACCCAATCACTACAAAGATACAGGCGTCCTTCCTAACTCAGTCGCCGGAGAGGAAAGCAAACGCTCAGGGATTTCACCCACAGGAGGTTGTTGGCACATTAATTGGGGAGAAAGGCTCGTGGTAATGGCTGGAGCAGAATAGGTGGAATGGTATCAAATACATCCAACATGTTTTCCATGTGTTTGATTCCATTCCATCTGCTCCGTTCCAGACATTATTATGAGTTGTCTTCCTCTCAGCAGCCTCCACTGATTTCACCATAAGGCCAGTGGTGACTTTAAAACAGTTACAGTTTAACAGCTGTGATAGGAGAAACTGCGCATTGTACTTACTCCACAACACAAACCTAAATGACAAAGTGAGAAGAAGGAAACATGTACAGAATAAACATATTCCAAAACATGCATTCTGTTTGCAATAAGGCACTAAAGTAAAACTGCAAAACATTTGGCAAAGAAATTCACTCTATGTCCAACACAACATATCTGTAACGCTCGTCTTCCTCCTCGTCTGAGGAGGAGCAAGGATCGGACCAAAGCGCAGCGTAGCGTGAATACATATAGATTTATTTGTGAAAAAACGAACACGAAGAACACTTGACAAAATACAAAATAACAAAACGACGTGAACAGACCTGTACTTGAGAACATAAAACAAGAACGCACGAACAGGAAGGAACACACGAACGAACGAACGAAACAGTCCCGTGTGGCACAAACACTGACACAGGAACAATCACCCACAAACAAACAGTGAGAACAGCCTACCTAAATATGGTTCTCAATCAGAGGAAACGTAAAACACCTGCCCCTGATTGAGAACCATATCAGGCTAATAGAATGAACCCAAAATAAAAACACATAACATAGAATGCCCACCCCAACTCACGCCCTGACCATACTAAACAAAGACAAAACAAAGGAAATAAGGTCCGGAACGTGACAGGACTCCGGCCGCAAAACCTGAACCTATAGGGGAGGGTTTGGGTGGGCATCTGTCCACGTTGGTGGCTCTGGCTCTGGACGTGGTCCCCACCCCACCATAGTTAATCCCCGCTTCCGTGGCCTCCTCCTAATGGCTACCCACCATATTAACCCCACTGGATTAAGGGGCAGCACCGGACTAAGGGGCAGCACCGGACTGAGGGGCAGCACCGGACTAAGGGGCAGCACCGGACTGAGGGGCAGCACCGGACTGAGGGGCAGCACCGGACTGAGGGGCAGCTCCGTACTGAGGGGCGGCTCCGGACTGAGTGACGGCTCCGGACTGAGTGACGGCTCCGGACTGAGTGACGGCTCTGGCAGGTCATGGCTGGCTGACGGCACTGGCAGGTCATGGCTGGCAGACGGCACTGGCAGGTCATGGCTGGCAGACGGCACTGGCAGGTCATGGCTGGCTGACGGCACTGGCAGGTCATGGCTGGCAGACGGCACTGGCAGGTCATGGCTGGCTGACGGCACTGGCAGGTCATGGCTGGCTAACGGCACTGGCAGGTCATGGCTGGCTGGCGGCTCTGGCTGCTCCTGTCTGGCGGGCGGCTCTGCCTGCTCCTGTCTGGCGGGCGGCTCTGGCTGATCCTGTCTGGCGGGTGGCTCGGGCTGCTCCTGTCTAGCGGGCGGCTCTGGCTGCTCCTGTCTGGCGGGCGGCTCTGGCTGCTCCTGTCTGGCGG
The DNA here is from genome assembly GCF_045679555.1 of Salvelinus alpinus. Lineage (NCBI taxonomy): Eukaryota > Metazoa > Chordata > Actinopteri > Salmoniformes > Salmonidae > Salvelinus > Salvelinus alpinus. The sequence goes on from NC_092093.1 coordinate 56,496,772, forward strand.
GCGGCTCTGGCGGCTCCTGTCTGGCAGGCGGCTCTAGCGGCTCCTGTCTGGCGGACGGCTCTAGCGGCTCCTGACTGACAGACGGCTCTGAAGGCTCAGGACAGACGGGCGGCTTTGAAGGCTCAGGACAGACGGGTGGCTTTAAAGGCTCAGTACAGACGGGCAATTCAGACGGCGCTGGGCAGACGGATAGTGCAGACGGCACTGGGCAGACGGGCAGTGCAGGCGGCTCTGGGCAGAGGGGCAGTGCAGGCGGCACTGGGCAGACGGGCAGTGCAGGCGGCACTGGGCAGACGGCAGACTCTGGCCGGCTGAGAAGCACCGTAGGCCTGGTGCGTGGTGCCGAAACTGGTGGTACCGGGCTAAGGACACGCACCTCAAGGCTAGTGCGGGGACTAGCAACAGGGCGCACAGGCCTCCGGAGACGCACAGGAAGCTTGGTGCGTGGTGCCGGAACTGGAGGTACTGGGCTGGAGACACGCATCACAGGGAGAGTCCATGGAGGAGGAACAGGGCTCTGGAGACGCACAGGAAGCCTGGTGCGTGGTGTTGGCACTGGTGGTACTGGGCTGGGGCGGGGAGGTGGCGCCGGATATACCGGACCATGCAGGCGTACTGGCTCCCTTGAGCACCGAGCCTGCCCAACCTTACCTGGTTGAATGCTCCCCGTAGCCCGACCAGTGCGGGGAGGTGGAATAACCCGCACTGTGCTGTGTTGGCGAACCGGGGACACCATGCGTAAGGCTGGTGCCATGTATGCCGGCCCGAGAAGACGCACTGGAGACCAGACGCGTTGAGCCGGCTTCATGGCACCTGGCTCAATGCTCAATCTAGCCCGGCCAGTGCGGGGAGGTGGAATAACCCGCACTGGGCTATGCACACGTACAGGAGACACCGTGCGCTTTACCGCATAACACGGTGTCTGCCCGTACTTTCGCTGTCCACGGTAAGCTCGGGGAGTTGGCGCAGGTCTCCTACCTGACTTCGCCACACTCCCTTGTAGCCCCCCCAATACATTTTTTGGGCTGACTCACATGCTTCCAGCCTCGCTTCCGTGCTGCCTCCTCATACCACCGCCTCTCGGCTTTAGCTGCCTCCAGCTCTTCACGAGGGCGGCGATATTCTCCAGGTTGTGCCCAGGGTCCCTTACCGTCCAGAATTTCCTCCCGTGTCCAGAAGTCCTGTGTATGCTGCCGCTGCTGTCGCTGCTGCCCGTTACCACGCTGCTTGGTCCTTGGTTGGTGGGTGATTCTGTACCGCTCGTCTTCCTCCTCGTCAGAGGAGGAGCAAGGATCGGACCAAAGCGCAGCGTAGTGTGAATACATATAGATTTATTTGTGAAAAAACGAACACGAAGAACACTTGACAAAATACAAAATAACAAAACGACGTGAACAGACCTGTACTTGAGAACATAAAACAAGAACGCACGAACAGGAAGGAACACACGAACGAACGAACGAAACAGTCCCGTGTGGCACAAACACTGACACAGGAACAATCACCCACAAACAAACAGTGAGAACAGCCTACCTTAATATGGTTCTTAATCAGAGGAAACGTAAAACACCTGCCCCTGATTGAGAACCATATCAGGCTAATAGAATGAACCCAAAATAGAAACATATAACATAGAATGCCCACCCAAACTCACGCCCTGACCATACTAAACAAAGACAAAACAAAGGAAATAAGGTCAGGAACGTGACAATATCACTGAGTACCACTTCATATTTTCAAGCATGTTGATGCCTGCAATATGTTATTGGTATGCTTGTCATCAAGTGTTTTAGGATAAAAATAAATGGAATAGAGCTAAGCACAGGCAAAACTCTAGAGAAAAACCTTGTTCAGTCTGCTTTTCAAAAGACACTGGGACACAAATGCAACTTCCAGCAGGACAATAACCTAAAACAAAAAGCCAAATATACACCAGAGTTGCTTGCTGATCAACAACCAATGTGAAAGAGCTTGAAGAATTTAAAAAAGAATAATGTGCAAATATTGTACATTCCAGGTGTTCAAAGCTCTTATAGACTTACCCAAGATAGACTCAAAGCTGTAATCTTTGCCAGAGGATATTCTAACATGTATAGTTATTTCTGTATTTCCATGACATCTCCTATTTCAATAAATATGCAAACATTTCTAAAAACATATTTTCACTTTGTTATTATGGGTTATTGTGTGTAAATGGATGAGAAAACACATCTATTTAATCATGTTTTTATTCAGGCATTAACACAACAAAGTCTGTAATAAGTCAAGGGGTATGAATACTTTCTGAAGACACTGAGTACACCAAACATCAGGAACACTTTCCTAATATTATGTTTCACACACTTTTGCCTTCGAACCATACTCAGCACTCTCCAAGGTGTCGAAAGCATTCCAAAAGGATGTTGGCCCATGTTGACTCCAATGCTTCCCTCAGTTGTGTCAAGTTGACTGGATGTGTTTTGGGTGGTGGACCATTCTTGATATACACCGGAAACTGTGGTGTGAAAAACCCCAGCAGTGTTGCAGTTCTTGAAACCAGTGTGCCTGGAACCTACTACCACACCTCGTTCCAAGGCACTTATATTTTAGTCTTGCCCAATCACCATCTAAATGGCACACATACACAATTCATGTCTCAATTGTCTCATGGCTTAAAAAGCCTTCTTTAACCTGTCTGCTCCCTTCATCTAAACTGATTGAAGTGGATTTAACAAGTGACATCTATAAGGGATCATAGCTTTCATCTGGATGATGGCGCCGGAGGGGATGGCCACCGTTTTACAGGCTCCTAACCAACTGTGCAATTTTGTGTGTTTTCTCGCATTGTTTGTAACTTATTTTGTACATAATGTTGCTGCTACCGTCTCTTATGACCGAAAAGAGCTTCTTGATATCAGAACAGCGATTACTCACTTTGAACTGGGCAAAGATATTTTCTTTAATGAGTCCGGAGCGAAGGATTTACTGCTTTTTCCAGACCAGGCCCAAATCCCTGTCATTCGCGTGAAGAAAGGACGGAAATACAGGGGGCAGAGATCGGAGTTCCTTGTGAGAATTCATTGCAGAGTGGATAACCCGGCCTCTACCATCCGTTCTATTGGCCAACGTACAATCACTGGAGAATAAACTGGATGAGCTCCGTTCAAGACTATCCCACCAACAGGACATTAAAAACTGTACTGTCTTATGTTTCATGGAGTCGTGGCTGAATGACGACATGTTTATATACAGTTGGCTGATTTTTCCGTACATCGGCAAGACAGAACAGCTGCCTCCGGTAAGACAAGGGGTGGCGGTCTGTGTCTATTTGTCAATAACAGCTGGTGCGCAAAATCAAATATTAAGGAAGTCTCAAGGTTTTGCTCGCCTGAGGTAGAGTATCTCAAGCTGTAGACCACACTATTTACCAAGAGAGTTTTCATCTATATTTTTCATAGCTGTCTATTTACCACCACAAACCGATGCTGGCACTAAGACCGTACTCAACGAGCTGTATAAAGCCATAAGCAAACAATAAAATGCTCATCCAGAGGCGGCGCTCCAAGAGGCCAGGGACTTTAATGCAAGGAAACTTAAATCCGTTTTACCTCATTTTCACCAGCATGTTACATGTGCAACCAGAGTGGAAAAAACTCTAGACCACCTTTACACCACACACAGAGATGCGTACAAAGCTCTCCCTCGCCCTCCATTTTGCAAATCTGACCACAATTCTATCCTCCTGATTCCTGCTTACAAGCAAAAACTAAAGCAGGAAGTACAAGCGACTCGCTCAATACAGAAGTAGTCAGATGACGCAGATGCAAAGCTATAGGACTGTTTTCACTATGCCCTCAGACAAACCATCAAACAGGCAAAGCGTAAATACAAGACTAAGATTGAATCCTACTACACCGGCTCCGAAGCTCGTCGGATGTGGCAGGGCTTGCAAACTATTACGGACTACAAAGGGAAGTCTACCGGATTACCTAAATGACTTCTATGCGCGCTTCGAAGCAAGAAACACTGAAGCATGCATGAGAGCACCAGTTGTTCCAGATGACTGTGTGATCACGCTCGCCGTAGCCGATGTGAGTAAGACCTTTAAACAGGTCAACATTCACAAGGCCACAGGGCCAGACGGATTACCAGGATGTGTACTCCAAGCACACGCTGACCACCTGGCAAGTGTCTTCACTGACATTTTCAACCTGTCCCTTGTCGATCTGTAATACTTACATGTTTCAAGCAGATCACCGTATTCCCTGTGCCCAAGAACACCAAGGTAATCTGCCTAATTAACTACCAACCCGTAGTACTCATGTCTGTAGCCAGGCTGGTCATGGCTCACATCAACACCATCATCCCAGAAACCCTAGATCCACTCCAATTTGCAAACCGCCACAACAGATCCACAGATGATGCAATCTCTATTGCAATCAACAATGCCCTTTCCCACTTGGACAACAGGAACACCTACGTGAGAATGCTGTTCATTGACTACAGCTCAGCGTTCAACATCGTAGTGCCCTCAAAGCTCATCACTAAGGACCCTGGGACTAAACACCTCCCTCTGAAACTGGATCCTGGACTTCCTGATTGGTCGCACTCCAGGTGGTAAGGGTAGGCAACAACACATCTGCCTCTCTGATACTCAACACGTGGTCCCTCAGGGGTATGTGCTTAGTCCGTTCCTGTACTCCCTGTTCACCCATGACCGCGTGGCCAAGCACGACTCCAACACCATCATTAGCTTGGCAGACGACAGTGGTATGCCTGATCACCAATAAAATTGAGACAGCCTATAGGGAGGTGTTCAGAGACCTGGCAGGGTGGTGCCAGGACAACAACCTTTCATTCAAAAGTGATCAAGGCAAAGGAGAGGATCGTGGACTACAGGAAATGAAGGACCGAGCATGCCCCCATTCTCATCGATTGGGCTGTAATGGAGCAGGTTGAGAGCTTCAAGCTCCTTGGTGTCCACCTCACCAACAAACTATCATTGTCCAAACACACCAAGACAGTCATGAAGGGGCACAACAACACCTATACCCCCTCAGGAGACTGAAAAGATTTGGCATGGGTCCTCAGATCCTCAAAAAGTTCTACAGCTGCACAATCGAGAGCATCCTGACTGGTTGCATCACCGCCTGGTATGACAACTGCTCGGCCTCCGACCGCAAGGCTCTACAGGGGGTAGTGCGTACGACCCAGTGCATCACTGGGGCCAAGTATCGAGCCATTAAGACCTCTATACCAGGGGTTAGTCTTGTCTCATCGCTGCAACTCTCGTACGTACTCGGGAGAGGCGAAGGTCGAGAGCCGTGCGTCCTTCGAAACACGACCCAACCATGTCGCACTGCTTCATGACACAATGCCGGCTTAACCTGGAAGCCAGCCACACCGATGTGTCGAAGGAAACACCGTACACCTGGCGACCGTGTCAGCGTGCATGCACCCAGCCTGCCACAGGAGTCGCTAGAGCGCATTGGGACAAGGATATCCCTGCCGGCCAAACCCTCCTCTAACCCGGATGACGCTGGGCCAATTGTGCGCTGCCCAATAGGTCTCCCAGTCGCGGCCGGCTGCGACAGAGCCTGGAATTGAACCAGGATCTCTAGTAGCACAGCTAGTGCCTTAGACCACTCGGGAGGCCCCCAAAAGGCTTCTTAACAGCTTCTACCTCCATGAGATTGCTGAACAGCTGATCAAATGGCTACCCGGACTATTTGCGTTGACCACCCCCCCCCCTTTTTTTTATTCTGTGTTTATTATCTATGCATGGTCATTTTACCCCTACCTACATGTACATATTACCTCAATTACCTTGACTAACCTTTACCCCCACACATTGACTCGGTACAGGTACCCCCTGTATATAGCCATGTTATTGTTATTTTATTGTTGCTCTTTTAGTTGTTTACTTTAGTTTATTTTGTAAATATTTGTTTTAACTAAAAAAAATCTTGAAACAGCATTGTTGGTTAAGGGCTTGTAAGTAAGCATTTCACGGTAATGTCTACCAGTTGTATTCAGCACATATGAAAAAATAACACTTGATTTGATTTGATTAGATGTTAAGCATTAGGTATTACGTATGTCATGTGTACAGTCAGCTCCAAAAGTATTGGGACAGTGCCATTTATTTCACTTTTTCATCTCTGTACTCCATCACTTTGGATTTGAAATGATACAATGACATTGAGGTTAAAGTGCAGACTATCAACTTTCATTTCAGGGTATTTTCATCCATATCGGGTGAACAGGTTAGATATTACAGCACCTTTTGTACATTGTCCCCCCATTTTAGGGGACCAACATTATTGGGACAAATTCCCTTATATGTGTATTAAAGTGCAAAAAGGTTTAGTATTTGGTCCAATATTCATAGCAATGACTACATCAGGCTTGTGACTATTCTGTTTGTGTCTCAGATTATTTTGTGCCCAATGAATGGTAAATAATGTATCGTGTTATTTTGCAGTAACTTTTATTGTAATTAAGAATAGAATATGTTTCTAAACACATTATTGTGGATTCTACCATGATTATGTTTTATGATATGATTTTATGATTATTTATTTTTATGATTATGGATAGTCCTGCATGAATTGTGAAATTCAAAAGTCCAAAAATGCTACCTTCCCATGTCATTGCAAAGGTGAGAGGCTAGCATGACTTGGGGGTATGATATTTGTGCGTCTGTGAACAAAAGAGAAGAGAAGTCGTTGATAAGGTCAATCATGAATCAATCACCTGTAATGCAAATTGCAACAGGTAGACAGCATCAATCATAGAAGCAGAGACAATGTCTTACAGACCCTTTATATCCTAATCAGACCAACAAATGTTCTGTAAACACCAGCCTCTTGGAGACATAGCCTTTATTTCCTAATCAGACCAACAAATGTTCTGTAAACACCAGCCTGAGAGGCTTTTAGGAAGTCAAAACCAAAGGCAGTGGCTTTGTTAACTACTACAGAATCAGTATTTCACAGAATACAATAACAATCAGCGTGTCCTCGGTCCTTGTACCTCCAGTCTGTCGTCAATCACTATCAACAGTTATGAGTTTAATCCATAACATACAGCATTGAGTCTAGTGACCATCAACCCAAGTGTTCCAAACAGCACACTGGAAATCATGTTACAGAAAGGTCAAATATATAAATATGCTGAACATTATATGAATCACTCTAAACTGAATCTGAACTTAACTCATCTTAAATATCCCCATTACATGTCTATTTTTCATGTGTGTATTGTTGGGAGCTATTTTGTGTCCATTTTTATTTTGAGTGTTGTTCAAGAGACACAAATGAGGCTGCATTTGAGTTTGTTCATTAATTGCACTGTAATAAAAACCCACCTGCTGGGTAAAGTACGTCCTCAGTTCCTGGGTCTCCTTCTCCCAGAAGACCTTGGGCAGGTCGAACAGGGTTTAGAATGGAAGGGATACAGCTTATTGTCAAAATGAACTTTTCCTAGCAAATGTAAGAGAACTTGTGCAGCAGGTTGGGAGAATTAACGTAGCAGGTTAGGATAATTGATTAAGGTAAGAAAAAGGGTTAGGGTTAGCTAAAATAAAACAAAATCAACTTTAAGAATGTCAATTTGACAAAAGCTGTGTCCCATCTAGACATGACCGTCGAAGAGGTACACCTTGCCCTGCAGGTCGATGGCTCCCTCCTGTGGCTCCCAGCCCACCATGCTCTTCTTGGCAGATAGAAGTGACGTAATGAAAGAGGAAGTGGGTGCAGGAGAAATGGAGGAGTGTGTGATAATCCATCAGCTACAATTACAGTCACTCTGTTTCTGACAAAGTCTGTTTTTCATGTTGAAAGATAATGTGAGAACCGGGTATCTTTTACTGAACTCAAATTTAACTAAGCAAGTTGGATGGAAGCAAGTTGGATGGATTTTGGTTCATGATTTAGCTACATTTTTTTAAATCCTGGGAGATAGAGGAGAGGGAGATGGTTATATTGCTTAAAGTTTCCGTTGTTGTATCAAGGGTGGACTTGATTATTTGGGGGCCTGTAACAAAATGCTGTTAAGGGGTCCCCTTCCCCATAAAAGGGTTATTTACCCCCCACCCCCACACATACATTAACTGCAATTAATATTATAATATTATATTATAAAATATATTGTGTATACGTGTCAATTTCGGGCAGTAATGAAATGTATAGGCCACAAAAAGCTGTTGAGTCAGTGGCTGACCCACACAATGTGTTAGGAATCAGTCAGTGGGCAGCTGGGCTCCATTTCATTTGAAACTGGTGAAACATGACTAAGGCCACCTCTGCAATGTTTCAAGTGACTGAAACTAATTGTTCTGGAGTAGAAGGTTCAGTAGAAAATGACTGTGTTCTTAGAACTTATATTTGAATACAGTGTTTTCACAACTGATAATTAAACCCAGCACATAGACTATTCAACATCCTGTTAAATAAATACTGTAGTATTCTTTAAAAATAATTTCTCATACAGTTATTAGGAAGTACGTCACTGATGAGATGTGAGATGAGTCACATGAATTTCAGTACATTACTTTGTCAGACCTCACTATGGGTGTGACAGTCTCTGCTGTAGACAGTGTACGTTACCGTCTAAGGCAAGTATCGACTTCTTCAATATATCTTCTGTTAATTTGAATGTTCAAAATACATTAAAGGAAATTAATTATGAGTAATGAGATTCAATATGTTCTAAAGTACTGCTGTTTGTTCATGTATTATCTTCACAACTGAAGGACATAGTGTATTTGATATGGAGATGGTTCAATGCAATGTTAGTAGAGTAGCAATTAAGCTACTCTACCAGTAAGTGTATGTTTGTACTGTTTCAGGTGATCAGTAGTGTGTGAGTTCTCACATGGCTTGTCCTGAGAACATGTTTTTTCTCATTGGTCTCTTTCTGTCAGGTGAGTCTTCCACACAACAACAACTAGTTATGAATCCGACATAAAGGAATAACCACAAGTCATGATATTTCATGGGATGTGCTATATTCATTCCATTTAATTGTGTAGAAAAGTGTGAGGTTAATTCCTGATTAGTGCAGTTTAATAGTCTGGATTCAAACAGTGCTGTGAAAAAGTATTTGCCCCCTTTACATTTTTTCTACTTTTGCATGTTTTTGATACTGAATGTTATCAGATATTCAATCAAAAGCTGATATTAGATACATGGAACCGGAGTGAACTAACAACACAACAATGACATACTTATTGAATTTATTTCATAAACAAAGTTATGCAACACCCAATACCCCTGTGTGAAAAAGTAATTGCCAATTTATACTCAATAACTGGTTGTGTCTCCTTCAGCTGAAATGACACCAACCAAACACTTCCTGTAGTTGTTGATCAGTCTCTCACGTTGCTGTGGAGGAATTTTGGCCCACTCTCCCATGCAGAACTGCTTCAACTCAGTGACATTTGTGGGTTTTCAATCATGAACTGCTCGTTTCAAGTCCTGCCACAATATCTCATTTGGGATTAGGTCTGGACTAGGCCATTACACAACTTTAAATGTGTTGCTTTATATCAATTTTCATGCTGACTTGATTGTGTGTTTTGGAATGGTGGCACAACCAGTTATTGAGAGTAAGGGAGCAATTTATTTTTCACACGGGGGAATTGGTTGATGCATAACTTTGTTAATGAAATAAATGAATAACTATACATTTTTTTTGTGATTTGGTAACTCAAGTTCCCTTTATCTAATAGGTTTTGGTTGAAGATCTGATAACATTCAGTATAAAAAAAAGAAGCAAAAATAGAGAACCGGAAAGGGGGTAAATACTGTTTCATGTCACTGTATGTGCGTGTGAAAGTGACGTCAGTGTGAAGCTAACAGTATGGGTTCCACCACTGTCCCTATCACCATACCGGGCTCAAACTAGTGGTCCTCTGCTCACAAACATGTCACCTCACTCCTTGACAACATACCTACCAATTGAAAAATCAACTGTACATTGACATAAGATAATATTATTATTATTGGGAGAGACTGTACCAGTGATGTCAATAAAAAATGCCTGACCGATGATGCTATGTAACAGCCAATGAGAGACTTTAAATCCACCGGTCTCTAAATATGGTACTCCCCAGAAGAAGCAGTCCTCCATAAGAATTAATGGAATTCTACAGTATTTCAATAAAATGTTTCAAGGACAAAATTACATGTATTACAAGTATTTTGTTGTAGATGGGACAGAAAAGTTAGTACTCTATAAAGAAAATCCTTTAATGTCTTTACATGTTCTTTATTTTATTTGTTATGTTCAGGTCATATAAAAAGCATGAGCTGGAGCACACCCAGAGAAAATGACTTATTGTAGAGGTGCTGACTAACGGTGAATACACTGTAATCTATAAAAACAAAGAGAGTTGCACACTCTATATATATAAACTCCCAGTCATTTATTGGGTAAAACACCAATGTTTCGGCATCACTGTGCCTTCTTCAGGGTAAAGTCATGAATGTTTGAACTAGGTTATGTAGACAAACAGTGCAATTAGTGCAACCAATGACAATCGTGAGGGGTGTGTCATAATTATGAGGTTAATTAGAGTGAATTGAGTGAAACTGTTAAAAGACAATAGTTTACAGCATATTAAACATATTAGCCTATTGTTATCATTAAAATTAGCATAAGATTAGCATCAACATACATCATTGTTTAATTTAATTTCACATATATACATTTTTTTCCAATATCATTAAATGTTGTTAAAATGTTATATTTTGGTTAATCCATAATGCATAATAAGTATCATCAACAGGGGGAACATATTGGTTGTACTCTGATAAGCTGTAGAAAGAATATATTCATGTATAAGACTTCTTTATAAAAAATAATTGTTCATTCGAAGGGACTGAGACCAAATTCAATTTTTAGACAGTAGGGGACAATGTTTTTAAATACCTCCTCTCTTTGGTAGACCAACATGCTCAATGCGTGTGTATATGAGTGTGTATTTGAGGGAGGAGATGGGATGGTTAGCTTCAACAAAGTGAGCTGCTACTGGATAGTCAGTGTTCTTACACCTGATTTAGCTGCGGTGTTCAGCTCAGCATTGTTTTAATTGTCTTTTCGTTTGTCCTACATTGGCTTTTCCACATGAACATGTGATGAGATAGATCACTACCTTTGTCTTGCAAGAGATGATACTCCTAACAGGGATTTTTCCACCTGTATGTGGGTATCTGAAGAAGGATGTTTTTGTTGTGCTATTGCACTGTGAACATAAGCCACACTTGTAGTTCCCATTTGGAATGGGTGTCAAGAGTGTCTGAGTGGGCTCAGGGGGCAGGTCAGATCTCACTGAGCTATCCGCAATATTGTGACCATGCTTCTAGACCACCAGTGGGGGTTCCTTGAAGAAGAGTGCAATTGTTTTGTCTGATTGCAGAATATGCCAGTGCTTTTTCAGGATTGCTTTCATTTTCTCTGAACACTTGGTGTACTTAGTGCAACATACTTGTTTTTCGTCTTTGGTTTAGTTTTTAGCAATTCCTCTCTTGGTTTTTGAGATATTTTCTTCATTGCAGCAGCAATACTTTTTTCCTTGTAGCCTCTGATTTTAAATATATTTTTCATTTTCTTAGCATTGCTGTCAAAATCTGACTATTGGCAACATATTCGTTTAACCCTGCATAACTGGCTATATGGTAGACCATTCCTGAGGGGAAGGGGATGCATAATATCCTCATGTAGCAGGGTTTTGAGGTCTGTTGGCTTTGTGTACAGGTCTGTATGTAATGCATCATTCTCTTTGATCCATAAGTCCAGGTAGTTTATTTTTCTATCATCAGTCTGCATGGTGAATTTGAGATATTCAGAACTCTCCTTTTGCAGAGTTTGGAATTCATTTAGTTCCTGCTGACTTCCTTCCCAGAGCACAAAGATATCATCTATGTATTTTTTCCATGAGAGGATTTTAGAGAGTAGAGAGTGTCACTCTTTAGAGAGTGTCTCTGTTTGTAAATGAGTGGTTCCTCAAATTGTTCCACATACAGGTTCACATAGTTGGGGTCAAAGGGGGAGCCCATGGCTACACACCGGATTTGAAGGAAAAAGACTGACTCAAAGATGAAGTAGTTATTGGATAATACCAGTTCAGTGAGTTACAAGATGCTATCATTGGCTGGAGAAAGGGTAGGGTCTCTCTGTTGAAGGAAGTGTTGCAGTTTTACAAAATATAATTTAAAAGTTTGCATTAAGGTGTCTGTAATAGAATTTACTTGTCAAATTGGATGTGGACATTAATAAATGCATTTTTATAGCTTCCAACATCTTTTTTTTTTTACATTGGAGGAGGAGATGGCTGTGCAGTTGCTTCCAAACAGGGGCCCCTGTCAGTCATCTAGGGTTAATACATATCATTGGACTGAACTGAAAATATATCAGAACCTCCCTAATGTTGTCTTTTATGTTGCAGGTGTTTTGGCCTGTTTTGGTCAACGAAGTTTGATCACCACAATGCCAGATAGACTGGATGTACTGACTGGCTCCTGTGTGCAAATCCCATGTTCATTTGATATTCCTGCCCAACATATGGATATATTTAACAGCACAATACGAACCACTGGAGTGTGGATTAAAGAAAACCCAAACTTTGGTGGGCGTCCGTACAATGTGATATTTAACAGTAGTAAGACGGTCAACAGATATCAAGGGAAGATAACTGGAAACATGTCCCAGAAGAACTGCACCACAGTCCTCTTCAATGTAACCACCAGTTACACAAATAAATACTTCTTCAGGATTGAGAGTCAACCATTCCGTGCAACAGACACTGAAAAGTCTGTTGATATAGTTGTCAGAGGTAAGAGACAATTTAACTTTTAACCAACAATTTTTCTCAGTTCATATTCCTTTCATCAAAGATAAGAGTAGAACAAGTGGATAATTTAACTATTAGTGTAAAATATATTTATCTACAATGTATTACAGATTTGCCTTCCAGTCCCATCCTTACTGTCTCAGGTGAGGTGAAGGAAGGGACCCCTGTCAGTTTGAACTGCTCTGCTGTCGCTCCCTGTCCCGAACACCCCCCTGAGCTGACATGGACTCTCCCAACACAATTCACACCTGAGAACCAACTGCAGGAGAATCCAGACCAAACCAAATCAGTTCTCTCCACGGTGACCTTCACTCCATCATATCTTCTTCATGAGAAGAACATCACTTGTACTGCAGTCTACCCAGTAGGGACAAGCAACAAGACAGCTGAACATAACATGATGCTTAACGTTTCATGTAAGATTTAATCACCGGTTCCTGTAGAATAGATCATTCTCTCATGTTTTCACTGATGATGTAATGGAGTGGTTTTGATGAGACTATTCAATATACCATATCCAGATACATTCTAAATGAACCCCTCTCCCTCAGTCTCTCCTAAGGACACCTCGGCCTCCATCAGTCCAGCTGATCCAGCATTAATGGGCAGCTGTGTTAATCTGACCTGCAGCAGTACAGCCAACCCTCCTGTGACAAACTTCACCTGGTTCAAGATCAGTGAGGGTAAACCAGCACAGGTAGCATCTGGACTGAGTTACACCCTCAATGTTACTGTTGGTGATGGAGGACTGTACTTCTGTGAAGCAAGAAATAGTCACGGCCGTGGCAAGTCAAAGGAAGTGCAGCTGGCTATTAAAGGTAAAACAGGCACGTAGGACACAATCGTATGTTAGATATACACTATATATTCAAAAGTATGTGGACACCCCTTCAAATGCGTGGATTCAGCTATTTAATGACATTGACATTAATGCCCATGATTTAGGAATGAGATGTTCGATGAGCAGGTGACCACATACTTTTGGTCGTGTAGTGTACATTGCAGATTTTTATGTGAGAAATGACCTAATATGTGCTGCATTTTCAGGGCAAGAAGAGACTGTTAACACAATGGTTTTTGGGATTGCAGCAGGAACTTTGGGGGTCCTTTTGCTTATCAGCCTGTTATTGGATGGTAAAAACTATTCCTGGAATCAATACAAACTATTATTTATGCTGTGTTTGTGCTTTTGCATATGAAAACCCTCTCAGTGTATTCAGAAGGCCTTTCTAAATGTCTTCCAGGAGGAGAAACTCGAGGCTCCACGATGGACTTGAAAGGACAGACAATCCACAGGGACAGGTGGGAATAAGGCTCAACTTTCAAACCATCTACAAAGTGTATCTAAGGAAGTACTGAATTAATGCTGAAACTATTTAAAGCCATGTGGTTAACATCATTTCAGAGGACGTTTAGGGGGAGTTGACCACACTGATAGCAATGCCACATCCTGTAAGAACATGGAATGATAACAGAATAGCTGTTGGACTTTGACAGTGTTTTCTTTAGATTGGAGCTCATTTGTTGACAAAATGAAATTATTTACTCCAGTCAGTTTAATTTACATTTTCATTGACATCCCTTAGTATGTGTTGTGTAACCTGCTGACATTAGAGTTTTACACATGACTGAGCTTAGAGCTTTCCACCTGTTCCTCTCTCTGTGTTCTCTCCACAGAACTCCCCGGTTAATACAGTTTGTGCTAACCAGGCCACAGCTGGAGAGGAACCAGAGGAACCTGCAGAAAACCAGTCTGAAGAGATCCAATATGGTGACATAGACTTCTCCAAACTACGACCCAAAGAGACCCCAGCTGCAGCCCAGGACAGGGTCCAGGGGCAGGAGAGTGAGTACGCTGAAGTCAATGTGACCGGGAGAGGGGACCAGGAACCACCTCTTAACAACCTAGATGGACTTTATGCACAAGTGAATTAAAGAGGTGCATGCTAATTTTCCAATTGGTATTAAGTGTTTTTATGTACACTATTGTAATTGTGTATCTGTTTTCTATTGGTACTTTATTTACATTTATAATTGTGTGCTCTTTGATTATCTGCATATTTGTAGAATTTGCTGGGATGAAAGTGTTTAACTGTTACTATAGTGGTGATATGATGATGTAGGCTACTCTTTATTTTAGACCATTTATTTTGAGTGTTGAGTTCACAGAGCATCTGTTTAAGTGGTTCCAGTATAGAGGAACTGCTGAGTTCAACTAGCCTACTGAAGGCAGTTTAAGTCCATATAAAGTCAATGATGACTGAGGAGGGAAGACACAGTTAGTTGGAGAGACAGTGGTCTGATACAAGACAGGAAGTTGGTGCAGGAAGTCTACATGATGGCAGAATGGTGTTAACATCTACTAGTCACTGTTTATCTTAATATTTTGTGCAGTTACCAGAATAACAATATAATCTAATTTCACTTTTCACAGTTGAAGTCGGAAGTTTACATACACCTAGGAGTGTAGTCATTAAAACTCATTTTTCAACCACTCCACTCCACTCCACACATCATTTTGTGTTAACAAACTATAGTTTTGGCAAGTTGGTAGGATATCTACTTTGTGCATGACACAAGTCATTTTTCCCACAATTGTTACCAGACAGATTATTTCACTTATAATTCACTGTATCACAATTCCAGTGGGTCAGACGTTTACATACACTAAATTGACTGTGCCTTTAAACAGCTTGGAAAATTCCAGAAAATTATGTCATGGCTTTAGAAGCTTCTGATTAACATCATTTGAGTCAATTTAAGGTGTACCTGTGGATGTATTTCAAGGCCTACCTTCAAACTCGGTGCCTCTTTGCTTGACATTATGGGACAATCAAAAGAAATCAGCCAAGACCTCAGAAAAAAAATGTAGACCTCCACAAGTCTGGTTCAATTTCCAAAAGCCTGAAGGTACCACGTTCAGCTGTACAAACAATAGTACACAAGTATAAACACCATGGGACCACTCAGCCGTCATACCGCTCAGGAAGGGGACGCGTTCTGTCTCTTACAGATGAACGTACTTTGGTGTGAAAAGTGCAAATCAATCCCAGAACAAAAGCAAAGGACCTTGTGAAGATGCTGGAGGAAACAGGTACAAAAGTATCTATATCCACAGTAAAACGAGTCCTATATCGACATAACCTGAAAGGTCGCTCAGCAAGGAAGAAGCCAATGCTCCAAAACCGCCATAAAAAAAGCCAGACTACGGTTTGCAACTGCACATGGGGACAAAGATTGTACTTTTTGGAGAAATGTCCTCTGGTCTAATGAAACAAAAATAGAACTGTTTGGCCATAACGACCATCATCACGTTTGGAGAGAAAAGGGGAACGCTTGCAAGCCGAAGAACACTATTCCAACCGTGAAGCACGGGGGTGGCAGCATCATGTTGTGGAGGTGCTTTGCTGCAGGAGGGACTGGTGCACTTCACAAAATAGATGGCATCATGAGGTAGGGAAATGATGAGGATATATTGAAGCAACATCTCAAGACATCAGTCGGGAAGTTAAAGCTTGGTCGCAAATGGGTCTTCCAAATGGACAATGACCCCAAGCATACTTCCAAAGTTGTGGCAAAATGGCTTAAGGACAACAAAGTCAAGGTATTGGAGTGGCCATCACAAAGCCCTGACCTCAATCCTACAGAAAATTTGTGGGCAGAACTAAAAAAGCGTGTGCGAGCAAGGAGGCCTACAAACCTGACTCAGTTACACCAGCTCTGTCAGGAGGAATGGGCCAAAATGCACCCAATGTATTGTGGGAAGCTTGTGGAAGGCTACCCGAAACGTTTGACCCAAGTTAAACAATTTAAAGGCAATGCTACCAAATACTAATTGAGTGTATGTAAACTTCGGACCCACTTTGAATGTGAAGAAAGAAATTAAATCTGAAATAAATCATTCTTTCTACTATTATTCTGACATTTCACATTCTTAAAATAAAGTGGTGAGGCTAACTAGCCCAAGACAGGGAATTTTTAGGAAGTGTGAACAACTGAGTTTAAATGTATTTGGCTCAGGTGTATGTAAACTTCCGACTTCAACTGTGTCTATTTAGAATTTATCTTGTCAGTTTTTATATTGAGTGTTAAATCAACAAAACAATTGAGGCTGAATTTATGGTTGTTTATTAATTGCACTGTAATAAAAACCTTTACATTCAATTTCCATTACATCTTTTGGACTTATTGGTCCAACATTTTACATATCTCATTAAAATGGATTATATTGAGATTTTGTGTCACTGGTCGACACACAATGTGGAATTATGTTTTTAGACATACAATTGAAAAGATGAATTGTCTCAAGTCAATATGTATTCAACACCTTTTCTATGGCAAGCCTAAATATGTTCAGGAGTAAAGATTTGCTTAACTAGTCACATGAGTTGCATGGAATCACTCTGTGTGCAATACTAGTGTTTAACATGATTTTTGAATGACTACCTCATCTCTGTACCCCACACATACAATTATCTGTAAGGTCCCTCAGTCAAGCAGCGAATTTCAAATAGATTAAACCACAAAGACAGGGAGCTTTTCCAATGACTCACAAAGAAGAGCACCTGTTGGTAGATGGGTAAAAATAACATACATTTGACATTGAATATCCCTTTGAGCATGGTGAAGTTATTAATTACACTTTGGACGGTTTATCAATACACCCAATCACTACAAAGATACAGGCGTCCTTCCTAACTCAGTCGCCGGAGAGGAAAGCAAACGCTCAGGGATTTCACCCACAGGAGGTTGGTGGCACCTTAATTGGGGAGAACGGGCTCGAGGTAATGGCTGGAGCAGAATAGGTGGAATGGTATCAAATACATCCAACATGTTTTCCATGTGTTTGATTCCATTCCATCTGCTCCGTTCCAGACATTATTATGAGTTGTCTTCCCCTCAGCAGCCTCCACTGATTTCACCATGACGCCAGTGGTGACATTAAAACAGTTACAGAGTTTTATGGCTGTGATTGGAGAAAATTGAGGATGGATCAACAACACGTTACTTACTCCATAATACGAACCTGAATGACAGACTGAAAAGAAGGAAACATGTACAGAATAAAAATATTCCAAAACATGCATTCTGTTGGCAATAAGGCACTAAAGTAAATCTGAAAAACATTTGGCCAAGAAATTCACTCTGTCCAACACAACATATCACTGAGTACCACTCTAAATATTTTCAAGCATGGTGATGGCTGCAATATGTTATGGGTATGCTTGTCATTAAGTTTTTTAGGATAAAAATAAATGGAATAGAGCTAAGCAAAAGCAAAACTCTAGAGAAAAACCTGGTTTATTCTTCTTTTCAAAAGACACTGGGACACAAATTCACCTTTCAGAAGGACAATAACCTAAAACAAAAAGCCAAATATACCCCAGTTGTTTACTATGACAACATTGAATGTTCCTGAGTGGCCTAATTACAGTTTGATTGGCTTGAAAATCTATGACAAGACTTGAAAATGGCTGTCTAGCAACATGTTATGCAGGTGAATGAGGACCCAAAAGCGACTTAATAGAAACAGAGTCTTTAATCCAGTCTTAAACAAACAATGATACTCCTGGATAATATCATAGGTAAATCCAAAACAGGAAACTGAAATCCTCTCGTCAGTAGAGAGGAACGACTGGAGACGCGACCACAGACTGCAGGTCGCTTCAGGAAGGCACAGGCCGTAGCTGACATAGACACCTGCTCACACGCAGCATCTGAAGAAGGCAAAAACACGACAGGGCGGAACAAGGACACAGAACAGCAAACATCAAACAAGAATCCGACAAGGACAGCAGCGGAAAACAGAGGGAGAAATAGGGACTCTAATCAGAGGGCAAAATAGGGGACAGGTGTGAAAGAGTAAATGAGGTAGTTAGGAGAATGAGAAACAGCTGGGAGCAGGAACGGAACGATAGAGAGAGAGAGCGAGAGAGGGAGAGAGGGAGGGATAGAAAAAGGGAAAGAACCTAATAAGACCAGCAGAGGGAAGCACAGGGACAAGACATGATGATCAAAGACAAAACATGACACAACAACCAATTTGAAAGAGCTTGAAGAATTTTTTAAAGAATAATGTGGAAATATTGTTCATTCCAGATGTGCAAAGCTCTTATAGACTTACCAAGATAGACTCACAGATGTTTTTTATTTATTTGTTATTTCACCTTTATTTAAAACCTTTATAGAGTCACAAACCCGGATCCGGGATCCCCCCCCCCCATCAAAAAAGCTGACTAGCATAGCCTAGCCTAAAGCGACAGGGATATCATATAATCAAATGTTCATGAAATCACAAGTCCAAGACACCAAATGAAAGATACAGATCTTGTGAATCCAGCCATCATTTCCGATTTTTTTAATGTTTTACAGGGAAGACAAAATATGTATTTCTATTAGCTAACCACCATAGCAAAAGACACAACTTTTTTTTGTCCACCATTTTTTTCCTGCATCAGTAGCTATCACTAATTCGACTAAATAAAGATATATATAGCCACTAACCAAGAAACAACTTCATAAGATGACAGTCTGATAACATATTTATGGTATAGGATATGGTTTTTTAGAAAAATGTGCATTTTTCAGGTATAAATCACAGTTGTACATTGCAGCTGCAATCTGAAATAGCGTTGGAAGCAGCCGGAATAATTACAGAGACCGACGTCAATTACCAAAATACTCATCCTAAAACATTTCAGAAAAATACACAGCCTACAGCAATCGAAAGACACAGATCTTGTGAATCCAGACAATGTTTCAAATTTTCTAAGTGTTTTACAGCGAAAACACAATATATCGTTATATTAGCATACCACATGAGCTAACATCACCCAGCATTGAATCAAGCCAAAAGGGTCGATAACGTTATCGCCACCAAAATATATTAATTTTTTCACTAACCTTCTCAGAATTCTTCAGATGACAGTCCTGTAACATCATATTACACAATGCATATAGAGTTTGTTCGAAAATGTGCATATTTAGCCACAAAAATCGTGGTTATACAATGAGAAAAGTAGCTAAACTGGGCAGAAAATGTCGGGCGCCATCTTGGAGAGTGACTTAGTCTAATCATTAAATAATCATAAACTTGACTAAAAAATACAGCGTGGACAGCATTTGAAAGACAAATTAGTTCTTCATGCAATCGCTGAATTACATTTTTAAAATTAACCTTACTGCACAATACAAGTTGCGCCAAAGCGAAGCTACCCCCAAAAAAATGGCAGCTTATACGTTTAACATTTTTCAACAGAACAACAATTTATCAGCATAAATAGTTCTTACTATTAGCTGAGCTTCCATCAGAATCTTGGGCAATGTGTCCTTTCTCCGGTCTAATCGTCTTTTGATCGAAAGATGTCCTCCTGTCCTGTCGAAATGGCCACTAACGTTCGGCATGTACAGGGAAAGTGTCCAACTCTTGAAAGTGCGTCACAAAGAAATGCCAGAAAATCGCAATAAACTGATATAAACTGAAATAATTTGGTTCAAAATAACAAGATTATGATGTCTTTAAAGCTTATATCGAATAAAAACATGACCGGAATTATCTAAGGAGCTAAAACCAGAGCTTCCACAACGATATGCAAAGCTCCTCTTTGCGCCCGAGCGAAGATCCAAAAGATTGGCCACCGTGATTCCAATTCAATTTATAACCTTTGGGGACTACGCAGAGAGTCCATTTCAAGTCTCCCTATTCGCTGACACCCAGGGGAAGGCGTATGCAGTGCATCTCAACCAATAGAGGACAGGCAAATTAATACACAGGTCTTAGAGCAGCCAGTACAATTCTGAATTCTGACATACACATAGGAAAATTGCTCTAAGTCGAGTTCTGTTTCACCCACAGACATAATTCAAACGCTTTTAGAAACTAGAGAGTGTTTTCTATCCAATAGTAATAATAATATGCATATTGTACGAGCAAGAATTGAGTACGAGGCAGTTTAATTTGGAGACGAATTTGGACTATGTCGAAATGGCACCCCCCTAGTGGCAAGAAGTTTTTAACCAGGTAGGCAAGTTGAGAGCAAGTTCTCATTTACAACTGCGACCTGGTCCAAGATAAAGCAAAGCAGTGCGACACAAACAACAACACAGAGTTACACATGGAATAAACAAACATACAGTCAATATTACAATAGAAAAAGTCTATACAGTGTGTGCAAATGAGGTAGGATAAGAGAGGTAATGCAATAAATAGGCCATAGTGGCGAAATAATTACAATATTGCAATTAAACACTGGAGTGATATATGTGCAGAAGATGAGTGTACAAGTAGAGATACTGGGGTGCAAAGGAGCAAAATAAATAACAGTATGGGGATGAGGTAATTGGATGGGCTATTTACAGATGGGCTATGTACAGGTGCAGTGATCTTTGAACTGCTCTGACAGCTGGTGCTTAAAGTTAGTGAGGGAGATATGATTCTCCAGCTTCAGTGATTTTTGCAGTTCGTTCCATTCATTGGCAGCAGAGAACTGGAAGGAGAGGCGGCCAAAGGAAGAATTGGCTTTGGGGGTGACCAGTGAGATATAACTGCTGGAGCGCGTGCTACGGGTGGGTGTTGCTATGGTGACCAGTGAGCTGAGATAAGGCGGGGCTTTACCTTGCAGAAACATGTAGATGACCTGGAGCCAGTGGGTTTGGCGACGAGTATGAAGCGAGGGCCAGCCAACTGGAGCATACAGGTCGCAATGGTGGGTGGTATATGGGGCTTTGGTGACAAAACGGATGCCACGGTGATAGACTGCATCCAATTAGTGGGGTAGAGTATGGAAGGTATTTTATAAATGACATCGACAAAGTCGAGGATCAGTAGGATGGTCAGTTTTACAAGGGTATGTTAGGCAGCATGAGTGAAGGATGCTTTGTTGCGAAATAGGAAGCCGATTCTAGATTTAATTTTGGATTGAAGATGTTTAATGTGAGACTGGAAGGAGAGTTTACAGTCTAACCAGACACCTAGGTATTTGTAGTTGTCCACATATTCTAGGTCAGAACCGTCCAGAGTAGTGATGCTGGTTAGAGTTGCCCTGCCCTATACAAAACACTCACAAAATTTGAGTTTGCTATTCACAAGAAGCATTGCCTGATGTGAACCGTACCTTGAAAAAAAGAGATCACAGAAGACCTAAGATTAAGAATTGTTGACTTGCATAAATCTGGAAAGGGTTACAAAAGTATCTCTAAAAGCCTTGATGTTCATTAGTCCACAGTAAGACGAATTGTCAATAAATGGAGAAAGTTCAGCAATGTTGCTACTCTCCCTAGGACTGGCCTTCCTGCAAAGATGACTGCAAGAGCACAGCGCAGAATGCTCAGTGAGGTTAAGAAGAATCCTAGAGTGTCAGCTAAAGACTTACAGCAATCTCTGGAACATGCTAACATCTCTGTTGACGAGTCAACGATATGTAAAACACTGAACAAAAATGGTGTTCATGGGAGGACACCACAGAAGAAGCCACTGCTGTCCAAAAAAAAAACATTGCTGCATGTCTAAAGTTTGCAAAAGAGCACCTGGATGTTTCACAGCGCTACTAGCAAAATATTCTGTGGACAGATGAAACTAAAGTTGAGTTGTTTGGAAGGAACACACACCACTATGTGTGGAGAAAAAAAGGCAAAGCACACCAACATCAAAACCTCATCCCAACTGTAAAGTATGGTGGAGGGAGCATCATGGTTTGGGTTTGCTTTGCTTCCACAGTGCCTGGACAGCTTGCTATCATTGACGGAAAAATGAATTCCCAATTTTATCAATACTTTTTGCAGCAGAATGTAAGGCTATCTGTCCGCCAATTGAAGGTCAACAGAAGTTGAGTGATGCAACAGGACAACAACCCAAAACACAGAAGTAAATCAACAACAGAATGGCTTTAACAGAAGAAAATACGCATTCTGGAGTGACCCAGTCAGAGTCCTGACCTCAACCCGATTGCGATGCAGTGGCATGACCTCAAGAGAGCAGTTCACACCAGACATCACAAGAATATTGTTGAACTGGAACAGTTCAGTACTACAGAAAACGTTTGGTTGAGGTTATTGCTTCCAAAGGAGGGTAAACCAGTTATAAAATCCAAAGGTTCACAAACTTTTCCCACCCTGCAGTGTGAATGTTTACTCGTGTGTTCAATAAAGATGTGAAAACTTATAATTATTTGTGTGTTATTAGTTTAAGCAGACTGTGTTTGTCTATTGTGACTTAGATGAAGATCAGATCAAATAGTATGACCAATTTAAGCAGAAGTCCAGGTAATTCCAAAGGGTTCACATACTTTTTCTTGCCACTGTAAGCTCAGGGTACCAAATGCTGTCTTCCAAACCTAGTTAGGAGAGCATTTTCTTAACCTGTTTGGGCTGCAATCCCCACACAGGTACACCTATGACAACTGCCATTTCAAGTGCAGGGCGCAAAATTCAAAATCTATT
Source organism: Salvelinus alpinus (assembly GCF_045679555.1). Classification (NCBI taxonomy): domain Eukaryota; kingdom Metazoa; phylum Chordata; class Actinopteri; order Salmoniformes; family Salmonidae; genus Salvelinus; species Salvelinus alpinus. Next base: position 56,520,044 of record NC_092093.1, read on the forward strand.
TTTTTTTTAATATTTAACTTTCACACATTAACAAGTCCAATACAGCATATGAAAGGTAGACATCTTGTGAATCAAGCCAACATGTCCGATTTTTAAAATGTTTTACAGGGAAGACAAAATATGTAAATCTATTAGCTAACCACGTCAGCAAAAGAGAGCACTTTTCTAACTCCATCAGTTTTTTACTCCGTCACTAGCTATCACTAATTCGACCAAATAAAGTATATATAGCCACTAACCAAGAAACCACTTCATAAGATGACAGTCTGATAACATATTAATTGTATAGCATATGTTTTTTTTGAAAAATGTGCATATTTATGGTATAAATCATAAATTACATTTCAGCTACAATCAGAAATTGCACCGAAAGCAGCCATAACATTTACAGACACCAACGTCAAATAACTAATTACTCATCATAAAACATATCTGAGAAATACATACTGTGCAGCAATTGAAAGACAGGATTCTTGTGATTCCAGACAATATTTCCGATTTATTAAATGTTTTACAGCGAAAACAAAATGTAGCGCTATGTTAGCATAGCCACAATAGCCAGACACACTTGGGCGCGCACGACCAGTTGACATGCACGACAGATATATGAAATAACATTATAAATTGGGTCTTACTTTGGCTGATCTTTCATCAGATTGTTGATCAGGGTGTCCTTTGTCCAGATGAGTCGTTGTTTGGAGTCAGGATTGCAACTGTCCCTTCTCACTTAGCATTGGCACTGGTCGACTGGCACGGATTTGTCCAACGTTAAAAAAATCAGAGACCGAAACACGGCAAAACTCCCGAAAAAAATTCAAATAATCTGATTAAACTATATTGAAAAAACATACATTACGATGATATGGTCTCATTTATCAAATAAAGATTGTTCCCGTCCAAAACAGCAGCAAAACAGAACACAATATCACTCCCAAGACGCGCGCTTCAGACTTCCGGAAGTGGTCGGTCACGTCAAAGAAATAGCTCTTATTCAACCTCTGAACAAGATAATCACTAAATTTCTTCTCTCATACCCTCTTGACACCCAGAGCAAGGCGTACGGAGTGTACGTAGGGTCTTACGTATAATGACCATGTATAGGCATAACGTTGAAGCGAGCATAGATTTCTGACATTCTACTTCTTGGTCAGGGAAAGTGCTGCCAAATGACTTCTGTACCACTCAGAGAAAAAATTAGAACGGTTTTAGAAACTAGAGATTGTTTTCTATCCAATATTAATATTAATATGCATATTGTAAGAGCAAAAATTGATTAAGAGGCCGTTTGAAAATTGGCACATATTTTTCCAGTTTTTCCAATACTGCAGCCATAACAGGTTTTACCTAACCTATTTGTATTTATTTATTTTAATTTAAGTCAGTTAAGAACACATTCTTATTCACAACGACGGTCTACCTCGGACAAACCCGGACAACATTGGGCCAGTTTTGCACCCCCCTATGGGACTCCCAATCACAGTCAGATGTGATGCAGCCTGGATTCAAACCAGGTACTGTAGTGAATCCTCTAGCACTGAGATGCAGTGCCTTAGACCACTGCACCACTCGGGAGCCCTAAACATTAACCTCAGTCTCCTAACAATCTACGTTCATTCTCCTAACATGCTGCATAAGTTCTCATAAACTGCTACGAAAAGTAAATTCCGTATCAAAGTGGAGTTCATGATGGTTCATGATTTAACTATATTTTTAAATCCCACACATATTCCTATTCAAGCCTGGCAAGAATCAACTTCTTCACAGTATCTTCTGTTATTATGTATATTCAAAATAAATGAAAGGAAATTAATTATGAGTAATGAGATTCAATATGTTCTAAAGTACTGCTGTTTGTTCATGTATCAGCTTCACAACTGAAGGACATAGTGTATTTGATATGAGGATGGTTCAATGCAATGTGTTGTGTGAGTTAAGCTACTCTACCAGTAAGTGTATGTTTGTACTGTTTCAGGTGATCAGTAGTGTGTGAGTTCTCACATGGCTTGTTCTGAGAACATGTTTTTTCTCATTGTCCTCTTTATGTCAGGTGAGTCTTCCACACAACAACAACTAGTTATGAATCAGACAGAGGAATAAGCACAAGTGATGATATTTCATGGTATGAGCTATATTCCCATCTGTCTCAATGTATAGAAAAGTGTACAGTTGACTCCTGATAAGTATAGTTTAATAGTCTGGATTCAAACATTCTGTGCTCCAGATATGTGCATGATCCAGTTTAGGGAATGGAGTCGTGACATCAGGAATCACCTGTACATTGAAATGAGCTCATCTTTTTTTGCTGCAGAAAGAGAGATTGACTGTATTAAAAAGATCACATAACCTCCCTGATGTTGTCCTTCATATTCCAGGTGTTTTGGCCTGTTTGGCCAATGAGATTTGATCGCCACAATGCCAGATAGACTGGATGTACTGACTGGCTCCTGTATGCAAATCCCATGTGCTTTTGATATTCCTTACTATAAATGTAACAGCACAATACTTACCTCTGGAGTGTGGATTAAAGAATTACCAGTCTTTGGTTGGCGTCCGGACAATGTGATAATTAACAGCAGTAAGCCAAGACCTCAGAAAAAGTGTGAACAACTGAGTTTAAATGTATTTGGCTCAGGTGTATGTAAACTTCCGACTTCAACTGTGTCTATTTAGAATTTATCTTGTCAGTTTTTATATTGAGTGTTAAATCAACAAAACAATTGAGGCTGAATTTATGGTTGTTTATTAATTGCACTGTAATAAAAACCTTTACATTCAATTTCCATTACATCTTTTGGACTTATTGGTCCAACATTTTACATATCTCATTAAAATGGATTATATTGAGATTTTGTGTCACTGGTCGACACACAATGTGGAATTATGTTTTTAGACATACAATTGAAAAGATGAATTGTCTCAAGTCAATATGTATTCAACACCTTTTCTATGGCAAGCCTAAATATGTTCAGGAGTAAAGATTTGCTTAACTAGTCACATGAGTTGCATGGAATCACTCTGTGTGCAATACTAGTGTTTAACATGATTTTTGAATGACTACCTCATCTCTGTACCCCACACATACAATTATCTGTAAGGTCCCTCAGTCAAGCAGCGAATTTCAAATAGATTAAACCACAAAGACAGGGAGCTTTTCCAATGACTCACAAAGAAGAGCACCTGTTGGTAGATGGGTAAAAATAACATACATTTGACATTGAATATCCCTTTGAGCATGGTGAAGTTATTAATTACACTTTGGACGGTTTATCAATACACCCAATCACTACAAAGATACAGGCGTCCTTCCTAACTCAGTCGCCGGAGAGGAAAGCAAACGCTCAGGGATTTCACCCACAGGAGGTTGGTGGCACCTTAATTGGGGAGAACGGGCTCGAGGTAATGGCTGGAGCAGAATAGGTGGAATGGTATCAAATACATCCAACATGTTTTCCATGTGTTTGATTCCATTCCATCTGCTCCGTTCCAGACATTATTATGAGTTGTCTTCCCCTCAGCAGCCTCCACTGATTTCACCATGACGCCAGTGGTGACATTAAAACAGTTACAGAGTTTTATGGCTGTGATTGGAGAAAATTGAGGATGGATCAACAACACGTTACTTACTCCATAATACGAACCTGAATGACAGACTGAAAAGAAGGAAACATGTACAGAATAAAAATATTCCAAAACATGCATTCTGTTGGCAATAAGGCACTAAAGTAAATCTGAAAAACATTTGGCCAAGAAATTCACTCTGTCCAACACAACATATCACTGAGTACCACTCTAAATATTTTCAAGCATGGTGATGGCTGCAATATGTTATGGGTATGCTTGTCATTAAGTTTTTTAGGATAAAAATAAATGGAATAGAGCTAAGCAAAAGCAAAACTCTAGAGAAAAACCTGGTTTATTCTTCTTTTCAAAAGACACTGGGACACAAATTCACCTTTCAGAAGGACAATAACCTAAAACAAAAAGCCAAATATACCCCAGTTGTTTACTATGACAACATTGAATGTTCCTGAGTGGCCTAATTACAGTTTGATTGGCTTGAAAATCTATGACAAGACTTGAAAATGGCTGTCTAGCAACATGTTATGCAGGTGAATGAGGACCCAAAAGCGACTTAATAGAAACAGAGTCTTTAATCCAGTCTTAAACAAACAATGATACTCCTGGATAATATCATAGGTAAATCCAAAACAGGAAACTGAAATCCTCTCGTCAGTAGAGAGGAACGACTGGAGACGCGACCACAGACTGCAGGTCGCTTCAGGAAGGCACAGGCCGTAGCTGACATAGACACCTGCTCACACGCAGCATCTGAAGAAGGCAAAAACACGACAGGGCGGAACAAGGACACAGAACAGCAAACATCAAACAAGAATCCGACAAGGACAGCAGCGGAAAACAGAGGGAGAAATAGGGACTCTAATCAGAGGGCAAAATAGGGGACAGGTGTGAAAGAGTAAATGAGGTAGTTAGGAGAATGAGAAACAGCTGGGAGCAGGAACGGAACGATAGAGAGAGAGAGCGAGAGAGGGAGAGAGGGAGGGATAGAAAAAGGGAAAGAACCTAATAAGACCAGCAGAGGGAAGCACAGGGACAAGACATGATGATCAAAGACAAAACATGACACAACAACCAATTTGAAAGAGCTTGAAGAATTTTTTAAAGAATAATGTGGAAATATTGTTCATTCCAGATGTGCAAAGCTCTTATAGACTTACCAAGATAGACTCACAGATGTTTTTTATTTATTTGTTATTTCACCTTTATTTAAAACCTTTATAGAGTCACAAACCCGGATCCGGGATCCCCCCCCCCATCAAAAAAGCTGACTAGCATAGCCTAGCCTAAAGCGACAGGGATATCATATAATCAAATGTTCATGAAATCACAAGTCCAAGACACCAAATGAAAGATACAGATCTTGTGAATCCAGCCATCATTTCCGATTTTTTTAATGTTTTACAGGGAAGACAAAATATGTATTTCTATTAGCTAACCACCATAGCAAAAGACACAACTTTTTTTTGTCCACCATTTTTTTCCTGCATCAGTAGCTATCACTAATTCGACTAAATAAAGATATATATAGCCACTAACCAAGAAACAACTTCATAAGATGACAGTCTGATAACATATTTATGGTATAGGATATGGTTTTTTAGAAAAATGTGCATTTTTCAGGTATAAATCACAGTTGTACATTGCAGCTGCAATCTGAAATAGCGTTGGAAGCAGCCGGAATAATTACAGAGACCGACGTCAATTACCAAAATACTCATCCTAAAACATTTCAGAAAAATACACAGCCTACAGCAATCGAAAGACACAGATCTTGTGAATCCAGACAATGTTTCAAATTTTCTAAGTGTTTTACAGCGAAAACACAATATATCGTTATATTAGCATACCACATGAGCTAACATCACCCAGCATTGAATCAAGCCAAAAGGGTCGATAACGTTATCGCCACCAAAATATATTAATTTTTTCACTAACCTTCTCAGAATTCTTCAGATGACAGTCCTGTAACATCATATTACACAATGCATATAGAGTTTGTTCGAAAATGTGCATATTTAGCCACAAAAATCGTGGTTATACAATGAGAAAAGTAGCTAAACTGGGCAGAAAATGTCGGGCGCCATCTTGGAGAGTGACTTAGTCTAATCATTAAATAATCATAAACTTGACTAAAAAATACAGCGTGGACAGCATTTGAAAGACAAATTAGTTCTTCATGCAATCGCTGAATTACATTTTTAAAATTAACCTTACTGCACAATACAAGTTGCGCCAAAGCGAAGCTACCCCCAAAAAAATGGCAGCTTATACGTTTAACATTTTTCAACAGAACAACAATTTATCAGCATAAATAGTTCTTACTATTAGCTGAGCTTCCATCAGAATCTTGGGCAATGTGTCCTTTCTCCGGTCTAATCGTCTTTTGATCGAAAGATGTCCTCCTGTCCTGTCGAAATGGCCACTAACGTTCGGCATGTACAGGGAAAGTGTCCAACTCTTGAAAGTGCGTCACAAAGAAATGCCAGAAAATCGCAATAAACTGATATAAACTGAAATAATTTGGTTCAAAATAACAAGATTATGATGTCTTTAAAGCTTATATCGAATAAAAACATGACCGGAATTATCTAAGGAGCTAAAACCAGAGCTTCCACAACGATATGCAAAGCTCCTCTTTGCGCCCGAGCGAAGATCCAAAAGATTGGCCACCGTGATTCCAATTCAATTTATAACCTTTGGGGACTACGCAGAGAGTCCATTTCAAGTCTCCCTATTCGCTGACACCCAGGGGAAGGCGTATGCAGTGCATCTCAACCAATAGAGGACAGGCAAATTAATACACAGGTCTTAGAGCAGCCAGTACAATTCTGAATTCTGACATACACATAGGAAAATTGCTCTAAGTCGAGTTCTGTTTCACCCACAGACATAATTCAAACGCTTTTAGAAACTAGAGAGTGTTTTCTATCCAATAGTAATAATAATATGCATATTGTACGAGCAAGAATTGATTACGAGGCAGTTTAATTTGGAGACGAATTTGGACTATGTCGAAATGGCACCCCCCTAGTGGCAAGAAGTTTTTAACCAGGTAGGCAAGTTGAGAGCAAGTTCTCATTTACAACTGCGACCTGGTCCAAGATAAAGCAAAGCAGTGCGACACAAACAACAACACAGAGTTACACATGGAATAAACAAACATACAGTCAATATTACAATAGAAAAAGTCTATACAGTGTGTGCAAATGAGGTAGGATAAGAGAGGTAATGCAATAAATAGGCCATAGTGGCGAAATAATTACAATATTGCAATTAAACACTGGAGTGATATATGTGCAGAAGATGAGTGTACAAGTAGAGATACTGGGGTGCAAAGGAGCAAAATAAATAACAGTATGGGGATGAGGTAATTGGATGGGCTATTTACAGATGGGCTATGTACAGGTGCAGTGATCTTTGAACTGCTCTGACAGCTGGTGCTTAAAGTTAGTGAGGGAGATATGATTCTCCAGCTTCAGTGATTTTTGCAGTTCGTTCCATTCATTGGCAGCAGAGAACTGGAAGGAGAGGCGGCCAAAGGAAGAATTGGCTTTGGGGGTGACCAGTGAGATATAACTGCTGGAGCGCGTGCTACGGGTGGGTGTTGCTATGGTGACCAGTGAGCTGAGATAAGGCGGGGCTTTACCTTGCAGAAACATGTAGATGACCTGGAGCCAGTGGGTTTGGCGACGAGTATGAAGCGAGGGCCAGCCAACTGGAGCATACAGGTCGCAATGGTGGGTGGTATATGGGGCTTTGGTGACAAAACGGATGCCACGGTGATAGACTGCATCCAATTAGTGGGGTAGAGTATGGAAGGTATTTTATAAATGACATCGACAAAGTCGAGGATCAGTAGGATGGTCAGTTTTACAAGGGTATGTTAGGCAGCATGAGTGAAGGATGCTTTGTTGCGAAATAGGAAGCCGATTCTAGATTTAATTTTGGATTGAAGATGTTTAATGTGAGACTGGAAGGAGAGTTTACAGTCTAACCAGACACCTAGGTATTTGTAGTTGTCCACATATTCTAGGTCAGAACCGTCCAGAGTAGTGATGCTGGTTAGAGTTGCCCTGCCCTATACAAAACACTCACAAAATTTGAGTTTGCTATTCACAAGAAGCATTGCCTGATGTGAACCGTACCTTGAAAAAAAGAGATCACAGAAGACCTAAGATTAAGAATTGTTGACTTGCATAAATCTGGAAAGGGTTACAAAAGTATCTCTAAAAGCCTTGATGTTCATTAGTCCACAGTAAGACGAATTGTCAATAAATGGAGAAAGTTCAGCAATGTTGCTACTCTCCCTAGGACTGGCCTTCCTGCAAAGATGACTGCAAGAGCACAGCGCAGAATGCTCAGTGAGGTTAAGAAGAATCCTAGAGTGTCAGCTAAAGACTTACAGCAATCTCTGGAACATGCTAACATCTCTGTTGACGAGTCAACGATATGTAAAACACTGAACAAAAATGGTGTTCATGGGAGGACACCACAGAAGAAGCCACTGCTGTCCAAAAAAAAAACATTGCTGCATGTCTAAAGTTTGCAAAAGAGCACCTGGATGTTTCACAGCGCTACTAGCAAAATATTCTGTGGACAGATGAAACTAAAGTTGAGTTGTTTGGAAGGAACACACACCACTATGTGTGGAGAAAAAAAGGCAAAGCACACCAACATCAAAACCTCATCCCAACTGTAAAGTATGGTGGAGGGAGCATCATGGTTTGGGTTTGCTTTGCTTCCACAGTGCCTGGACAGCTTGCTATCATTGACGGAAAAATGAATTCCCAATTTTATCAATACTTTTTGCAGCAGAATGTAAGGCTATCTGTCCGCCAATTGAAGGTCAACAGAAGTTGAGTGATGCAACAGGACAACAACCCAAAACACAGAAGTAAATCAACAACAGAATGGCTTTAACAGAAGAAAATACGCATTCTGGAGTGACCCAGTCAGAGTCCTGACCTCAACCCGATTGCGATGCAGTGGCATGACCTCAAGAGAGCAGTTCACACCAGACATCACAAGAATATTGTTGAACTGGAACAGTTCAGTACTACAGAAAACGTTTGGTTGAGGTTATTGCTTCCAAAGGAGGGTAAACCAGTTATAAAATCCAAAGGTTCACAAACTTTTCCCACCCTGCAGTGTGAATGTTTACTCGTGTGTTCAATAAAGATGTGAAAACTTATAATTATTTGTGTGTTATTAGTTTAAGCAGACTGTGTTTGTCTATTGTGACTTAGATGAAGATCAGATCAAATAGTATGACCAATTTAAGCAGAAGTCCAGGTAATTCCAAAGGGTTCACATACTTTTTCTTGCCACTGTAAGCTCAGGGTACCAAATGCTGTCTTCCAAACCTAGTTAGGAGAGCATTTTCTTAACCTGTTTGGGCTGCAATCCCCACACAGGTACACCTATGACAACTGCCATTTCAAGTGCAGGGCGCAAAATTCAAAATCTATTTTTTTTAAAATATTTAACTTTCACACATTAACAAGTCCAATACAGCATATGAAAGGTAGACATCTTGTGAATCAAGCCAACATGTCCGATTTTTAAAATGTTTTACAGGGAAGACAAAATATGTAAATCTATTAGCTAACCACGTCAGCAAAAGAGAGCACTTTTCTAACTCCATCAGTTTTTTACTCCGTCACTAGCTATCACTAATTCGACCAAATAAAGTATATATAGCCACTAACCAAGAAACCACTTCATAAGATGACAGTCTGATAACATATTAATTGTATAGCATATGTTTTTTTGGAAAAATGTGCATATTTATGGTATAAATCATAAATTACATTTCAGCTACAATCAGAAATTGCACCGAAAGCAGCCATAACATTTACAGACACCAACGTCAAATAACTAATTACTCATCATAAAACATATCTGAGAAATACATACTGTGCAGCAATTGAAAGACAGGATTCTTGTGATTCCAGACAATATTTCCGATTTATTAAATGTTTTACAGCGAAAACAAAATGTAGCGCTATGTTAGCATAGCCACAATAGCCAGACACACTTGGGCGCGCACGACCAGTTGACATGCACGACAGATATATGAAATAACATTATAAATTGGGTCTTACTTTGGCTGATCTTTCATCAGATTGTTGATCAGGGTGTCCTTTGTCCAGATGAGTCGTTGTTTGGAGTCAGGATTGCAACTGTCCCTTCTCACTTAGCATTGGCACTGGTCGACTGGCACGGATTTGTCCAACGTTAAAAAAATCAGAGACCGAAACACGGCAAAACTCCCGAAAAAAATTCAAATAATCTGATTAAACTATATTGAAAAAACATACATTACGATGATATGGTCTCATTTATCAAATAAAGATTGTTCCCGTCCAAAACAGCAGCAAAACAGAACACAATATCACTCCCAAGACGCGCGCTTCAGACTTCCGGAAGTGGTCGGTCACGTCAAAGAAATAGCTCTTATTCAACCTCTGAACAAGATAATCACTAAATTTCTTCTCTCATACCCTCTTGACACCCAGAGCAAGGCGTACGGAGTGTACGTAGGGTCTTACGTATAATGACCATGTATAGGCATAACGTTGAAGCGAGCATAGATTTCTGACATTCTACTTCTTGGTCAGGGAAAGTGCTGCCAAATGACTTCTGTACCACTCAGAGAAAAAATTAGAACGGTTTTAGAAACTAGAGATTGTTTTCTATCCAATATTAATATTAATATGCATATTGTAAGAGCAAAAATTGATTAAGAGGCCGTTTGAAAATTGGCACATATTTTTCCAGTTTTTCCAATACTGCAGCCATAACAGGTTTTACCTAACCTATTTGTATTTATTTATTTTAATTTAAGTCAGTTAACTTCTTGCAACTATAGGGGGTGCTGTTCCGCATTAGCATATTTGGGTCTCCAAATTAAACTGCCTCGTGCTAAATTCTTGATCGTACAATATGCATATTATTGTTATTATTGGATAGAAAACAGTCTATAGTTTCTATAGGAGTTGAAATTTTGTCTCTGAGTGGTACAGAACAATTTTTACAGCACTTTTCATGACAGGGTTCAGATTTCAGAAATTTTTACCTCTGATCTGGGGTCTGTTTATAAGGCCACAGTGAATGCTATGAAGAAACCGACACTGCCTACGTCTTCCTCTGGGTGTCTGTACGTCATCACGTTTTCAATGAAATCGATGGGACGTTCACAGCCATTATAAATGACCAAAATGTACAGAGACCGCCCTTTCTCAACGTGCGCCTCAAGCGTGAAGGCCATCGGACCTGCCTCGTTCCAAATCGTTTTCTAACCAGCTATATTTCTCCGGTCATGTTTTCAGTCGTTATAGTTGTTAAAAACATCATAATGTAGTTAATTTTAACCGTTTTATAGCAATTTATATCCGTTTAGTGCGATTCTGAGGAATTTATTTGTCGTGCACTTTCTAGCTTTGGGAACGTTTCGCGGTCTCGGTCGTTGTTAGTGGACATTTCGAAGGACAGAGGACATCTATCGACCAAAAGACGTTTATAACATAGAAAGGATACATTGCCCAAGAATATGATGGAAGATCAGCTCAAAGTAAGCAATATTTAATATGATAAACCGTGTTTCTGTCGAAATATTTTAAACGCATACATCGCCATTTTGTTTGGTATAGCTTCACTTGGCCAACCCTGTATTGAAAAGTAAGGATAATTTTAAAAATGTAAATCAGCGGTTGCATTAAGAACTAATTTGTCTTTCGATTCCTGTCAACCCTGTATTTTTTAGTCAAGTATATGATTAGCTTTTAATTAAACTAGATCACTCTGATAGATGACGTCAGACATATTGAGGCTTGATTTCCTAGTATTTTTATTGTGTAACCACGGTTTTGTATGGCTAAATATGCACCTTTTCGAACAAACTGTATATGTATGTTGTAAAATGATGTTACAGGAGTGTCATCGGAAGAATTCTGAGAAGGTTAGTGAAAAAATTAATATCTTTTGGCGGTGATTACGTTATAGCGCTCTTTGGCTGGAATCGATGCTCTGGTAACGTTTTCACATGTAGTATGCTAACTTATCGATTTATTGTGTTTTCGCTGTAAAACGCTTAGAAAATCTGAAATATTGTCTGGAATCACAAGATCTGGGTCTTTCCATTGCTATGCTTTGTCTATTCTTATGAAATGTTTTATGATGAGTAAATTGGTCATACACGTTGCTCTATCTAGTAATTCTAGTCGATTTGCGATGGTCGGTGCAATTGTAAACTGTGATTTCTACCTGAAATATGCACTTTTTTCTAACAAAAACTATCCTATACCATGAATATGTTATCAGACTGTCATCTGAAGAGGTTTTTTCTTGGTTAGTGGATATCAATATCTTAGTTGAGCCGAATTGGTGATAGCACCTGAAGGAGTAAGAAACTGATGGAGTTAGAATAGTGGTGTATTTTGCTAACGTGTTTAGCTAATAGATTTACATATTTTGTCTTCCCTGTAAAACATTTTAAAAATCTGAAATGGTGGCTTTATTCACAAGATCTGTATCTTTCATCTGGTGTCTTGGACTTGTGATTTAATGATATTTAGATGCTACTATCTACTTCTGAAGCTATGCTATCTATGCTAATCAGTGTGTGGGGGGTGGGGGGTGATCCCGGATACGGGGTTGAGGTTCGGTAAAGGTTAAGAACACATTCTTATTCACAACGACGGTCTACCTCGGACAAACCCGGACAACATTGGGCCAGTTTTGCACCCCCCTATGGGACTCCCAATCACAGTCAGATGTGATGCAGCCTGGATTCAAACCAGGTACTGTAGTGAATCCTCTAGCACTGAGATGCAGTGCCTTAGACCACTGCACCACTCGGGAGCCCTAAACATTAACCTCAGTCTCCTAACAATCTACGTTCATTCTCCTAACATGCTGCATAAGTTCTCATAAACTGCTACGAAAAGTAAATTCCGTATCAAAGTGGAGTTCATGATGGTTCATGATTTAACTATATTTTTAAATCCCACACATATTCCTATTCAAGCCTGGCAAGAATCAACTTCTTCACAGTATCTTCTGTTATTATGTATATTCAAAATAAATGAAAGGAAATTAATTATGAGTAATGAGATTCAATATGTTCTAAAGTACTGCTGTTTGTTCATGTATCAGCTTCACAACTGAAGGACATAGTGTATTTGATATGAGGATGGTTCAATGCAATGTGTTGTGTGAGTTAAGCTACTCTACCAGTAAGTGTATGTTTGTACTGTTTCAGGTGATCAGTAGTGTGTGAGTTCTCACATGGCTTGTTCTGAGAACATGTTTTTTCTCATTGTCCTCTTTATGTCAGGTGAGTCTTCCACACAACAACAACTAGTTATGAATCAGACAGAGGAATAAGCACAAGTGATGATATTTCATGGTATGAGCTATATTCCCATCTGTCTCAATGTATAGAAAAGTGTACAGTTGACTCCTGATAAGTATAGTTTAATAGTCTGGATTCAAACATTCTGTGCTACAGATATGTGCATGATCCAGTTTAGGGAATGGAGTCGTGACATCAGGAATCACCTGTACATTGAAATGAGCTCATCTTTTTTTGCTGCAGAAAGAGAGATTGACTGTATTAAAAAGATCACATAACCTCCCTGATGTTGTCCTTCATATTCCAGGTGTTTTGGCCTGTTTGGCCAATGAGATTTGATCGCCACAATGCCAGATAGACTGGATGTACTGACTGGCTCCTGTATGCAAATCCCATGTGCTTTTGATATTCCTTACTATAAATGTAACAGCACAATACTTACCTCTGGAGTGTGGATTAAAGAATTACCAGTCTTTGGTTGGCGTCCGGACAATGTGATAATTAACAGCAGTAAGATGGTCAACAGATATCAAGGGAAGATACCTGGAAACATGTCCCAGAAGAGCTGCACCACAGTCCTCCTCAATGTTGCCACCAGTTACTCTGATAAATCGCCCTTCAGAATTGAGAGTCAATCATTCAAAGCAACAGACACTCAAAAAGTATGTTTATATACTGTAGTTGTCAATGGTAAGAAGAGACAGACTGTTTAGCTTTTATACATGTTTCTAAAATGATATGAATAGAATAAGACCAAGTAGGCAGTGTGTCTGTCAGTGTAAAATATATTTATCTACAATGTATAACAGATTTGCCTTCCAGTCGCATCATTACTGTCTCAGGTGAGGTGAAGGAAGGGACCCCTGTCAGTTTGAACTGCTCTGCTTTCGCCCCCTGTCCTGAACACCCCCCTGAGCTGACATGGACTCTCCCAACACAGTTCACACCTGAGAACCAACTGCAGGAGAATCCAGACCAAACCAAATCAGTTTTCTCCACGGTGACCTTCGCTCCATCAAACCTTCATCATGAGAAGAACATCACTTGTACTGCAGTCTACCCAGTAGGGACAAGCAACAAGACAGCTGAACATAACATGATGCTTAACGTTTCATGTAAGATTTAGTCACCGGTTCCTGTAGAATAGATCATTCTATCATGTTTTCACTGATGATTGTAATAGAGTGGTTTTGATGAGACTATTCAATATACCATATCAGATACATTCTAAATGAACCCCTCTCCCTCAGTCTCTCCTAAGGACACCTCTGCCTCCATCAGTCCAGCTGACCCGGTATCAGTGGGCAGCTGTGTTAACTTCATCAGAAGGCACTCCCAGGATTCCCAGATCGACAATAAATGACTGAAAAGTTCCATAAAGCCCATCATTTAGCCACTTGTTGTTAGCATGTTCATCCCAGGAATCCATTTTCATGACGCACGAACAATCCATCCAGACAAAAACTCAAAAAGTTCCGTTACAAGTCGTAGAAACAGGTCAAATGATGTTTGCAATCCATATTTAGTATGTGTTTTACATTAATCATCAATAAGGATCCAACCGGAGAATTTCATTTTCTGAAGAAAGAGCATTGGAACGAGAGCTCTCTCTCTCCCTCGCGCGCAAATCCTGACTGAGAATTCTGACGACCACTCACTAAAACAGCTCCTATGAGCCCCTCCTTTATAGTAGAATAATAAGACTAAAATCTAAAGACGGCGACATCTAGTGGAAGCCCTAGGCAGTGTTTGTTCATTCATATCTAGACGGGGTACCATTTGACACTGTTTTGAAAATCGACTTCTCATTTCCTGTTTTGACCTCTTCTCGGGTTTTTGTCTGCCAAATGAGTTCTGTTATACTTACAGAAATAATTCTAACAGTTTTAGAAACTTCAGAGTGTTTTCTATACAATAGTAATAATAATATGCATGTATTACCTTCTGGGACAGAGTAGGAGGAAATTTTGTTTGGGCACGCAATTTGTTCAAAGTGGAAACACTGCCCCCTATCCCTATAACCCCTTTCTTATGGTAAGCCTAAATCATTTCAGGAGTAAAGATTTTCTTAACATGTCACATAAGAATTTGCATTTAAAATTATTTTTGAATGACTACCTCATCTCTGTACCCCACACATACAATTATCTGTAAGGTCCCTCAGTCAAGTAGCGAATTTCAAACACAGATTAAACCACAAAGACCAGAGAGCTTTTCCAATACCTCTCAAAGAAGGGCACCCGTTGGTAGATGGGTAAAACAAATTATAATCTGACAATGAATTTCCATTTGAGCATGGTGAAGTTATTAATTACACTGTGGATTGTTTGTCAATTCACCCATTCACTACAAAACCGCTCAGGGATTTCACCCACAGGAGGTTAGTGGCACCTTAATTGGGGAGAACGGACTCAAGGTAATGGCTGGAGCAGAACAGGTGGAATGGTATCACATACATCCAACACATTTTCCATGTGTTTGATTCCATTTTCTCCGTTCCAGACATTATTATGAGTTGTCTTCCCCTCAGCAGCCTCCACTGATTTCACCATAAGGCCAGTGGTGACTTTAAAACAGTTGCAGTGTTTAACAGCTGTGATTGGAGAAAACCGAGGATCTATCAACAACAGTGTAGTTACTCCACAACACAAACCTAAATGACAAAGTGAGAAGAAGGAAACATGTACAGAATAAACATATTCCAAAACATGCATTCTGTTTGCAATAAGGCACTAAAGTAAAACTGCTAAAAAAATGAGCAAAGAAATTAACTTTATGTCCTGAATACAAAGTGTTATGTTTGGGGCAAATCCAACACATCACATCACTGAGTACCACTCTTCATATTTTCAAGCATGGTGATGACTGCACCGTGTTATGGGCATGCTATTTAATCCATTTTTAATTCAAGCTGTAAGACAACAGAATGTGGAATAAGTCAAGGGATACTTTCTGAAGAGACTGAGTATACCAAACATTAGGAACACCTTCCTAATTTTGAGTTGAAACCCCTTTTGTCTTCAGAACAGCCTCAGTTCATCGAGGCATGGACTCTACAAGGTGTCGAAAGCGTTCCACAGCGATGTTGGCCCATGTTGACTCCAATGCTTCCTACAGTTGTGTCAAGTTGGATGGATTTCCTTTGGGGGGTGGACCATTCTT
Organism: Salvelinus alpinus; assembly: GCF_045679555.1. Classification (NCBI taxonomy): domain Eukaryota; kingdom Metazoa; phylum Chordata; class Actinopteri; order Salmoniformes; family Salmonidae; genus Salvelinus; species Salvelinus alpinus. Next base: position 56,536,140 of record NC_092093.1, read on the forward strand.
GATACACACCGGAAACTGTTTAGAGTGAAAAAAAACAGCAGTATTGCAGTTCTTGAAACCAGTGCGCTTGGCACCTACTACCACACCTCGTTCAAAGGCACTTACATTTATTGTCTTGCCCAAACACCCTCTAAATTGTTCACATACACATTACACTTCTCAATTGTCTCAAGGCTTAAAAATCCTTCATTAACCTGTCAATTCCCCTTCTTCTACACTGATTGAAGTGGATTTAACAAGTGACTACAATAAGGGATCATAGCTTTAACCTGGATTCACATGGTCAGTCTATGTCATGGAAAGCTCAGTAAGATTGGTTCTGTTATATCACCTAATTCCTACTCATATATCCATTGATAGTGAGTGGTAGCCTGATCTGCATGCAGGCACATCGTTTCATTGTATTTTCATACATTTTATCCACATATAGGCAAAGCAGTTTCCACAAAACTGAAATGAGCTTGTTCGTCCTTTTTTTGTCAGTCCCACCATATCCCCATCTCCACAATATTGCAGCATCAGTGTAGTGTAGTGTCCAATAGTAAATACTTTCTCTCTTCTCTCTCTGAATGATCTGGTCCTTCTGCTTCTCAATTCCTGATCCTGTCCTCCAGAGCCTTCAGCTCTCCCTCCACCTGTTGGGGGAGGTCGGCTCCCACCTATTGTGTAAAGTACGCCCTCAGCTCCTGGGTATCCTTCTCCCAGAAGGCCTTGGGAAGGTCGAAAAGAGTGATTTGTCCAAATTTTGTTTTCTCGCAAGTTTAGGAGAATTAGGCTGCAGGTTAGGAGAATTAACGTAGCAGGTTATGACAATTAGACCAAGGAATGGAAAAGTGTTAGGATTAGCTAAAATGCTAAAAGAATTTGACGTCAATTTGACAAAGCTTTATCCCATCTAGACTTGACCGTCGTAGAGGGAGTGTGAGGGGTGCGTAACTGGTGGCAGGGAAGTCAGACGCAGGAGAGCAGAACTAGGTAATAGCCGGAGCTGTTTAGTTCCAAAACCAACGGCATCAAGAAATAATCAACATGGGTACAAAACCCGACGCGCACCAGTCAACATGTGCACAAGCACTACAACAAACAATACCACACAAAGACATGGGGGGGAACAGAGGGTTAAATACACAACACATAATGAGGGAATGAAAACCAGGTGTCTGGGAAAACAATCCAAAACAAATGGAAAATAAAAAATGGATCGGGGATGGCTAGAAGACCGGTGACTTCGACCGCCGAACACCGCCCGAACAAGGAGAGGAATCGACTTCGGTAGAAGTCGTGACAGGGAGCCCATGTCCATCTTGCCTCCCAGTCCCTGTAGGTCGCGGTCTCCCTCCTGTGGCACTCGGGACATTCTTTTCACGCCACTTCAATAAGAAGTGATTTTGGTAGCAGGTTAACAGCAGGGCTGGACTACAGAACGGCCCCAGATAGCATATGATAGCAAAATATGTTGAATAGTGGGAAATTAGCTTGAAAACTGTCACGTTCCTGACCTGTTTTCCTTTGTCTGGTATTTATTTTAGTTGGTCAGGGCGTGAGTTGGGTGGGTTTGTCTAGGGTTGATTTTCTATGTTGAGATTTTTGTGTTCGGCCTGGTATGATTCTCAATCAGAGGCAGCTGTTAATCGTTGTCCCTGATTGAGAATCATACTTAGGCAGCCTGGGTTTCACGTATGTTTTGTGGGTGTTTGTTTCCGTGTTTGTATTCGTGCCACACGGGACTGTTGTCGGTTGTATTCATTTTGTTATTTTGTTTCATGTTAGTGTTCAGTTTCGATTTAATAAATTATCATGAGCACTACCCACTCTGCGTATTGGTCCGATCCGTCTCGCCTCTCCTCGTCCGAGGAGGAGGAAGATTATGACAACCGTTACAAAAACAAAAAATGTTTTTGTCAGCTTCATGACAACATGTCGAATAGCATTATAAAACTGTAAATATGTATCTCCACACCATGGTAAAATGGGTTGAAATGCTCTCTGCACCATGACAAAATGGGTTGAAATGCTCTCTGCACCATGGCAAAATGGGTTGAAATGCTCTCCACACCATGGCAAAATGGGTTGAAATGCTCTCTGCACCATGGCAAAATGGGTTGAAATGCAGTAAGTAGGAGGGGGGGGGGTGTGGGGTCGTCCGACCCTGGTTAGGAGAGCATTTTCACTAACCGTAACCCATAGCCATAATTCTCCTAACCTGCTGCATAAATTCTTCAAGCCTGATACGAAAAAGTCAGTTGTATATAGAAGTGGCGTGAAAATGTGTCATCCAGCCCACCAGGGTCTTCTTGGCAAATAGACTTTAAAAAGGAAGTTAAGCAAGAAAAAGAGGAAGTTGGTGCAGGAGAAGTTGAGTGGTGTGTGTGAGAATCAGTCAGATACAATTACACTTACTCTGTTTCATACCAACTCTGTTTTTCATGTTGAAAAAATTATGTGACAACCCTATGATTAGGCATGGGTCGAGAGCTCCTCAAAAGGCAATACAGCTGCACCATCGAGAGCATCTTGACGAGTTGCATCACTGACTGGTATAGCAACTGCTCGGCATCTGAACGTAAGGCGCTACAGAGGGTAATACGTACAGCCCAGTACATCACTGGGGCCAAGCAACCTGCCATCCAGGACCTATATACTAGGTCAAAAATGCCCAAACAATTGTCAAAAGACTCCAGTCACCCAAGTCATAGACTGTTCTCTCTGCTTCCGCACAGCAAGCGGTACCGGAGCGCCAAGTCTAGAACCAAAATGCTCGTTAACAGCTTCTACCCCCAAGCCCTAAGACTGCTGAACAATTAATGAAATGGCCAATGGACTATTTGCATTGACCCTCCCCACCTCCATTTGTTTTGTCTACTGCTGCTTCTCGCTGTTTATTATCTATTCATGGTCACTACACCCCTACCTCCATGTACAAATTTCCTCTACTAATCTGTACCCCCACACATTGACTCGGTACCGGTACTCCATGTATATAGCCTTGTCATTGTTAATTTATTGTGTTTCTTTTTATAATGTTTTACCTTAGTTAATATAGTAAACATTTTCTTAACTCTTTCTTGAGTTACACTGTTGGTTAAGGGCTTGTCAGTAAGCATTTCACATTAAGGTCTACACTTGTTCTATTCAACGTTTATGGTTTAACTCGATTTATAAAAACATCACACACACATTCTCATTGAAGCCTGGGAGACCACCTGTTGGGGGAGGTCGGCTCCCACCTGCTGGGTAAAGTACGCCCTCAGCTCCTGGGTCTCCTTCTCCCAGAAGGCCTTCAGGAAGGTTGAGGGCTTTGTCTAGAAGGGATACAGCTTTTGTCAACATTTAGTTTTCTAGCAAGTTTGGGAGACTTTTTGCAGCAGGTTAGGAGAATTAACATAGCAGGTTATGAAAATTAAATGAAAGTACGAAAAAGGGTTAGGATTAGCTAAAATGCTGTAATAATTATACTTTTAACATCATTTTGACAAAATCCCATCTAGACTTGACCACCGAAGAGGGCACCCATGTCCTCCTTGCCACCCAGGACCTGCAGGTTGCTGGCTCCCTCCTGTGGCACCCGCGATATTCTTTTCACGGCACTTCAATAAGAAGCGATTTTGGAAGCAGGTTAGCAGCAGGGCCGGATTACTGAACGGCCCCAGATAGCATATGATAGCAAAATGTGTAGAACTGCATGAAAAATAGCTTTAAAACTGCAACCTTTTATATCAGCCTCATGGCAAAATGTGAACACAAGCATGAGGTGCTATAAAACAGCAAAAATATTAAAAATAATTATCTCTGCACCATGGCAGAACGTTTTGAAATACAGGAAAGTAAACTCAGGGTCCCAAATGCAGTCATCCAACCCTGGTTAGGAGAGCATTTTCCCTAAACCTAACTATTTTACCTGACCTTAACCTCAGGCTCTTAACATGCTATGATAATTCTACTAACCTGCTACATAAGTTCTCGTAAACATGCTACGAAAAAGTCAATTCCGTATCAAAGTGGAGTGAAAAGAGTGTCTCTGTGGCTTCCAGCCCACCAGGCTCTTCTTGGCAAAAAGACTTCAAAGAGGAAGTTGGTGTAGGAGAAGTTGAGTGGTGTGTGAGAATCAGACAGATACAGTTACAGTTTCTCTGTTTCATACCAAGTCTGTTTTTCATGTTGAAACATAATGTGACAACCATATGTTTTTGTATCAAACTCGAATTTAACCAATGTAACTCTTGAATAAATGAATAGTGGATTTTGGTTCATGATTTAACTATATGTTTAAATGCCACAGACATTCCCATTCAGGCTGGGAGATAGAGGAGAGGGAGATGGTTATAATGCCGAAAGTTTCATTTGTTTTATTTAACAATGTGTCGGGGGCGGACTTAGCGATTTGGGGGCCCGTTTCAAAATGCTGCTGACCTGTCCTACCCGGAGAAAGGGACATTAAATACTGAAGTATTGTTTGAAAATAATTTCTCAATCACCTATTAGGAAGTACGTCACTGATGAGATGTGAGCTATGCCACATGAATTTCATCACTTTAGTTTGTCAGACCACACTATGTGTGTGACAGTCTCTCCTGTAGACAGTTTACGTTACCGTCTAAGGCAAGTATTGACTTTTTCAATATATTTTCTCTTAATTTGAATGTTCAAAATAAATGAAAGGAAATTATTTATGAGTAATGAGATTCAATATGTTCTAAAGTACTGCTGTTTGTTCATGTATTATCTTCACAACTGAAGGACATAGTGTATTGATATGGAGATGGTTCAATGCAATGTGTTGTGTGAGTTAAGCTACTCTACCAGTAAGTGTATGTTTGTACTGTTTCAGGTGATCAGTAGTGTGTGAGTTCTCACATGGCTTGTCCTGAGAACATGTTTTTTCTCATTGGTCTCTTTATGTCAGGTGAGTCTTCCACACAACAACAACTAGTTATGAATCAGACATAAAGGAATAACCACAAGTCATGATATTTCATTGGATGTGCTATATTAATTCCATTTAATTGTGTAGAAAAGTGTGAGGTTAATTCCTGACTAGTGCAGTTTAATAGTCTGGATTCAAACAGTGCTGTGAAAAAGTATTTGCCCCCTTTACATTTATTCTACTTTTGCATATTTTCGATACTGAATGTTATCAGATTTTCAATCAAAAGCTGATATTAGATCAATGGAACCTGAGTGAAAAAATAAAACAACAATGACATACTTATTTCATTTATTACTTAAACAAAGTTATGCAACACCCAATGCCCCTGTGTGAAAAAGTAATTGCCCCCTTACACTCAATAACTGGTTGTGCCTCCTTCAGCTGAAATGACTCCATCCAAACACTTCCTGTAGTTGTTGATCAGTCTCTCACATTGCTGTGGAGGAATTTTGGCCCACTCTCCCGTGCAGAACTGCTTTAACTCAGCGACATTTGTGGGTTTTCAAGCACGAACTGCACATTTCAAGTCCTGCCACAATATCTCAATTTGGATTAGGTCTGGACTTTGACTGGGCCATTCTAAATCTTTAAATGTTTTGTTTTTTATACATTTTCATGTAGATTGAGTGTTTTGAAATGGTGGCATAACCAGTTATTGAGTGTAACGGGGCAATTACTTTTTCACACAGGGGAATTGGGTGTTGCACAACTTTGTTAATGAAATAAATTAATAACTATAAAAAAGTGTTATTTGGTAACTCAAGTTCCCTTTATCTAATAGGTTTTGGTTGAAGATCTGATAACATTCAGTATTAAAAAAAGAAGCAATAATAGAGAACCAGAAAGGGGTAAATACTGTTTCATGTTACTGTATGTGCATGTGAAATCGACATCAGTCTGCAGCTAACAGTATAGCTTCCACCACTGTCCCTGTCACCATACCGGGCTCAAACTAGTGGTCCTCTGCTCACAAACACATGTCACCTAACTCCTTGACAACATACCGACCAATTGAAAAATCACCTGTACGTTGAAATAAGTTAATATTATTATTATTGGGAGAGACTGTACCAATGATGTGTATAAACCCTGGATCGCTGATGCTATGTAACGGCCAATGAGAGACTTTAAATCCACCGGTCTCTATATATGGTACTCCCCAGAAGAAGCAGTCCTCCATAAGAATTAATGGAATTCTACAGCATTTCAATCAAATGTTTCAAGAACAAAATGACATGTATTTAAGTATTTTGTTGTAGATGGGACAGTAAAGTTAGTACTCTATAAAGAAAATACTTTAATATCTTTACATGTTTTTATTTTATTTGTTATGTTCAGGTCATATAAAAAGCATGAGCTGGAGCACACCCAGAGAAAATGACTTATTGTAGAGGTGCTGACTAACGGTGAATACACTGTAATCTATAAAAACAAAGAGAGTTGCACACTCTATCTATATAAACTCCCAGTCATTTATTGGGTAAAACACCAACGTTTCGGCATCACTGTGCCTTCTTCAGGGTAAAGTCATGAATGTTTGATCCAGGTTATGTAGACAAACAGTGAAATTAGTACAACCAATGACAATAGTGAGGGGTGTGTCATAATTACGAGTTAAATTTGAATGAATTGAGTGAAACTGTTAATAGACAATAGTTTACAGCATATTGAATATATTAGGCTATTGTTATCATTAACATTAGCATACGATTAGCATCAACATACAGTATTGTTTAATTTAATTTCACATATATTTCTTGTTTCCAATTTCATAAAATGGTACAAGTAATCTTTCGGTTAATCCATGATGCATAATAAGAATCATCAACAGGGGGAAGATATTGGCTGTACGCTGATAAGCTGTAGAAAGAATATATTCATTTATAAGACTTCTTCATAAAACACAAATTGTTCATAAGAAGGGCCTGAGATCAAAGTCAATATTCTGACCACTAGGGGTCAATGTTTTTCAATACGAAGTCCAGTAGTCCTCCCTCTGTAGTAGTAGGATCTCCATGTTACCTCCTCTCCTTGGTAGAGCAACATGCTCAATACCTGTGTATTTGAGGGAGGAGATGGGATCAACCTGTGTTGCTTCAACAAAGTGAGCTGCTACTGGATAGTCAGTGTTCTTACACCTGATTGAGCTGCGGTGTTCAGCTCTGCATTGTTTTAATTGTCTTTTCGTTTGTCCTACGTTGGCTTTTCCACATGAACATGTGATGAGATAGATTTCCCCATTTGTCTTGCAAGAGATGATACCCCTAACAGGCATTTTTCCACCTGTATGTGGGTCTCTGTAGAAGGATGTTTTTATAGTGCTATTGCACTGTGAGCATGAGCCACATTTGTAGTTCACATTTGGATTGTGTGTCAAGAGTGTCTGAGTGGGCTCAGGGGGCAGGTCAGATCTCCCTAAGCTATCCCCAATATTGCGACCATGCTTATAGACCACCAGTGGGGGTTCCTTGAAGAGGTGTGCAATTTTTTCGTCTGATTGCAGAATATGCCAGTGCTTCTTCAGGATTGCTTTCATTTTCTCTGAACACTTGGTGTACTTAATGCAAAATACTGTTGCGTTGTTTTTCTTCTTTGGTTTAGTTTTTAGCAAATCCTCTCTTGGTTTTTGAGATATTTTCATTGTTGCAGCATCAAGACTTTTTTTCCTTGTATCCTCTGATTTTGAATTTATTTTTCATTTTTCATTGCTGTCAAATTCTGACTGTTGGCAACAGATTAATTTAACCCTGAATAACTGGCAACATATAACTGGCTATATGGTAGACCATTCTTGATGGGAAGGGGATGCATAATATGTGCACGTAGCAGGATCTTGAGGTCTGTTGGCTGTGTGTACAAGTCTGTATGTAAAACTTCATTCTCTTTGATGATCCAGGTAGTTTATTATTCTCTCATCAGTCTACATGGTGAATTTAAATATTCAGAGCTCTCGTTTAGCAGAGTTTGGTTCCTGCTGACTGCTGACAGTGGCATGACCTCAAGAGAGCGGTTCACACCAGACATCACAAGAATATTGCTGAACTGAAACAGTTCAGTACTACAGAAAACGTTTGGTTGAGGTTATTGCTTCCAGAGGGTAAACCAGTTATTAAATTCAAAGGTTCACAAACTTTTCCCAACCTGCACTGTGAATGTTTACTCGTGTTTTCAATAATAGACGTGAAAACGTATAATTGTTTGTGTGTTGTTAGTTTAAGCAGACTGTGTTTGTCTGTTGTTGTGACTTAGATGAAGATCAGATCAAATTGTATGACCAATTTAAGCAGAAGTCCAGGTAATTCCAAAGGGTTCACATACTTTTTCTTGCCACTGTAAGCTCAGGGTACCAAATGCTGTTTTCCAACTCTGGTTAGGAGAGCATTTTCCTAAACCATATCCCTTTAACAGTGTAACAGGTGTCGTCGTCGGATGAGGAATCGGACCAAAGCGCAGCGTGGTGAGTGTTCATGACTTTTATTGAAACTGAACACTTTAACAAAAAAATAACAAAGAGAATACACGAAACCGAAACAGTCCTGTCAGGTGAAGAACACTAAACAGAAAACAACTACCCACAAAGCATCGGTGGGGAAAAGCTACCTAAGTATGGTTGTCTCCCAATCAGAGACAACGATAGACAGCTGTCCCTGATTGAGAACCATACCCGGCCAAAACATAGAAATAAAGAAACATAGAAAACAAAACATAGAATGCCCACCCAAATCACACCCTGACCAAACCAACTAGAAACATAAAAAGGCTCTCTAAGGTCAGGGCGTGACAGTACCCCTCCCCAAAGGTGCAGACTCCGTCAGGAAAAACTGAACCTATAAGCAAGGGTCTGGGTGGGCATCTATCCGCGGTGGCGTCTCAGGTGCGGGACGCAGACCCCGCTCCACCTCTGGCTCACCCCACTTTGGTGGCACCTCTGGTGCGGGGACCCTCGTCGCCGACCCCAGACTGGGGACCCTCATAGCTGGCCCCGGACTGGGCACCCTCGTTGCGGGACCCGGACTGAGCACCCTCGTTGCGGGCCCCGGACTGGGCACCCTCGTTGCGGGCCCCGGACTGGGCACCCTCGCTGCTGGCCCCGGACTGGGCACCCTCGCTGCGGGCCCCGGACTAAGCACCCTCGCTGCGGGCCCCGGACTAAGCACCCTCGTTGCGGGCCCCAGACTGGGCACCCTCGTTGCGTGCCCCGGACTGGGCAACCTCGTTGCAGGGGCTCCGGACTGGAGAACGTCGCTGGAGACTCCGGATTGGAGATCGTCGCTGGAGGCTCCGGACTGGGGACCGTCGCTGGAGCCTCCGGACTGGGGACCCTCGTTGCGGTCTTCGTGCCAAGACTCCTCACTGGAGGCTTCGTGCCATGGATCATCACTGGAGGCTTCGTGCCATGGATCATCACTGGAGGCTTCTTGCCATGGATCATCACTGGAGGCTTCATGCCATGGATCATCACTGGAGGCTTCTTGCCATGGATCATTACTGGAGGCTTCGTGCCATGGATCATCACTGGAGGCTTCGTGCCATGGATCATCACTGGAGGCTTCGTGCCATGGATCATCACTGGAGGCTTCTTGCCATGGATCATCACTGGAGGCTTCTTGCCATGGATCATCACTGGAGGCTTTGTGCCATGGATCATCACTGGAGGCTTTGTGCCATGGATCATCACTGGAGGCTTCTTGCCATGGATCATCACTGGAGGCTTCTTGCCATGGATCATCACTGGAGGCTTTGTGCCATGGATCATCACTGGAGGCTTCGTACCATGGATCATCACTGGAGGCTTCTTGCCATGGATCATCACTGGAGGCTTCTTTCCATGGATCATCACTAGAGGCTTCTTGCCAAGGATCATCACTGGAGGCCTTGTGCCATCGATCATCACCACTGGCCTTATGGTGAAATCAGTGGACGCTGCTGAGAGGAGATCGGCTCATAATAATGTCTGGAACGAAGCAAATGGAATGAAATCAAACACATGGAAACCATGTGTTTAATTATCACAAGCCCACTCGCTCCAATTAAGGTGCCACCAACCTCCTGTGGGTGAAATCCTTGTGCGGTTTCTTTCCCCTCCGGTGACTGAGTTAGGAAGGACACCTGTATCTTTGTGTCACGCCCTGACCATAGTTTGCTTTGTATGTTTCTATGTTTTGTTTGGTCAGGGTGTGATGTGAGTGGGCATTCTATGTTGTATGTCTAGTTTGTCTATTTCTATGTGTTTGGCCTGATATGGTTCTCAATCAGAGGCAGGTGTCAGTCGTTGTCTCTGATTGGGAGCCATATTTAGGTAGCCTGTTTTGTATTGTGGGTGGTTCCTGTGTTCCTGTGTTTGGGTTCACTATACGGGACTGTTACGTTTTCGTTCGTTTGTCGGTTTATTGTTTTATTCGTTGTTTAAGTTTACAATTGGCTCATTCATCCCCCTCCTCTCCCCTGTAACTATTCCCCAGGTCGTTGCTGCAAATGAGAATGTGTTCTCAGTCAACTTACCTGGTAAAATAATGGATAAATAAAAATTTAATAAAATAAGTATTCTTATTAAAATGAATACTCACCACGCTGCATCTTGGTCCTCCGATCGTTCCGACTACTCCGAGGAGGAGGACTAGCGTTACACTTTGTGGTGATTGGGTGTATTGATAAACCATCCAAACTGTAATTAATAACTTCACCATGTTCAAAGGGATTTTCAATGTCAAATGTATTTATCTACCAACAGGTGCCCTTCTTTGTGAGGCATTGGAAAAGCTCCCTTGTCTTTGTGGTTGTATCTGTTTGAAATTTGCTGTTTGACTGAGGGACCTAACAAATAATTGTATGTGTGGGGTACAGAGATGAGGTAGTCATTCAAAAATTATGTTAAACACTACTATTGCAAACAGAGTGAGTCCATGCAACTCATGTGACTAGTTAAGGAAATCTTTACTCCTGAACTTATTTAGTTGCCATAGAAAAGGTGTTGAATACATATTGACATTTCAGCTTTTCATTTTTTTTATGTCCAAAAAACGTAATTCTACATTATGGGGTATTGTGTGTAGGCCAGTGACACAAAATGTAAATCTGATACATTTTAATGAGATGTAAAATGTTGGACCAATAAGACCAAAAGATATAATAGAAATTGAATGTAAAGGTTTTAATTACAGTGCAATTAATAAACAACACTAAATTCAGCCTCAATTGTTTCGTTGATTTAACACTCAACATAAAAACTGTCACAATAACTTCTAAATAGATACAAACTGAAAATAGATGATATTGTTATTCTGGTAACTGTACAAAATATTAAGAGAAACAGTGACTAGTAGATGTTAACACCATTCTGCCATCATGTAGACTTACTGCACCAACTTCCTGTCTTGTATCAGACCACTGTCTCTCCAACTAACTGTGTCTTCTCTCCTCAGTCATCATTGACTTTATATGGACTTAAACTACCTTCAGTTGTCTAGTTGAACTCAGCAGTTCCTCTATACTGGAACCCATTAAACAGATGCTCTGTGAATTCAACACTCAAAATAAATGGTCTAAAATAAAGATTAGCCTACATCATCGTATCACCACTATAGTAACAGTTAAACACTTTTCATCCCAGAAAATTCTACAAATATGCAGATAATCAAAGAGCACACAAATATAAATGTAACAAAAGAATCAATAAAATACTAATACACAATGACAATACTGTACATAAAAACACTTAATACCCATTGGAATATAATTAACATGCACCTCTTTTATTGACATGTGCATGAAGCCCATCTAGGTTGTTAAGTGGTGGTTCCTGGTTCCCTCTACCGACCCTGGCCTGGTTAGAGCACACTGTCCCAGCCGGGGAGTTCTGTGGAGAGAACACAGAGAAAGGAACAGTTGTCAGGACCGACACTTCAGAAGAATAATGACTTCATAGTTACAGTTGGTTACACAACACAGTATTCATTCAATTCTTCCTTAAACACACATTCTAGATGGGTTTTAAAAGTTGAGTCCAACATTCCCACCAGTCCCTGTGAATGGTCTGTCATGTCAAACCCACTGGGGAGTCTAGATGTTCTCCTCCTCCTGGAAGGCAAGAATAAGGTATTTTGACATCATTTAGGTTTTCATATACAAAAGCACAATCAGCATGATAAATATGTTTGCATTGAGGCTGGGAATACATTTTTACCATGCAAAGAATACGACCAGGCAGAAAAGGAAAATCAACATCAAGGTTTTTCCTACAATCTCATAAACCTTTGTGTTAACAGGCTCTTCTTTCCCTGTAAATAAAACACATATTATGGTCATCTGTTCCTAAGAGAGGAAACATTTTGCACATTGTCTAACATTACAAATTACACAAATACTGTAGAGAGATGTAAGATCTTAATTTATCCAGTATTGTTACAGGAAAATAATCCTGCAGCAAAAGGATTTGAACGTTTCCTCCGTAATGTTGTTCCATTGGTGGTGAGGCTATTAGCTGGACAAAATAAGGCTACATGAAAAGTGCAACAATATTAATATAACCACGTTTTAGTGCAGATTTTTGGTGAATTTATGTAAATCACAAAGCTTATCTGTATTTCACGCAGCGCAAGAAACTTCTCAGCAACAAAATAGAGATCAAATTAAGATCCTAAAACCGTATCATACCGAGACACATATAGCAGGCATGTAGAAGTATATCTCTTCTACATCATTCTATATCTATAATATTCTTAATGTTGTGTCGTATTGAATGTGCCAATGCTTCTACCTTTAATAGCCAGCTGCACTTCCTTTGACTTCCCACAGCCGTGACTATTTCTTGCTTTACAGTAGTACAGTCCTTCATCACCAACAGTCACATTCAGGGTGTAACGCAATCCAGTTGCTTCCTGTGTTGGTTTACCTACACTGATCTGGAACCAGGTGAAGTTTGTCGCTGGAGGGTTTGCTGTACTGCTGCAGGTCAGATTAACACAGCTGCCCACTAATACTGGATCAGCTGGACTGATGGAGGCCGAGGTGTCCTTAGGAGAGACTGAGGGAGAGGGGTTCATTTAGAATGTATCTGATATGGTATATTGAATAGTCTCATCAAAACCACTATTACAATCATCAGTGAAAACATGGTAGAATGATCTATTCTTCAGGAACCGGTTACTAAATCTTACATGAAACCTTAAGCATCATGTTATGTTCAGCTCTCTTGTTGCTTGTCCCTACTGGGTAGACTGCAGTACAAGTGATGTTCTTCTCATGATGAAGGTATGATGGAGTGAAGGTCACCGTGGAGAGAACTGATTTGGTTTGGTCTTGATTCTCCTGCAGTTGGTTCTCAGGTGTAAACTGTGTTGGAAGAGTCCATGTCAGCTCAGGGGGGTGTTCGGGACAGGGAGCGACAGCAGAGCAGTTCAAACTGACAGGGGTCCCTTCCTTCACCTCACCTGAGACAGTAAGGATGGGACTGGAAGGCAAATCTGTAATACATTGTAGATAAAGATATTTTACACTAATAGTTAAACTGTCCACTTGTTCTTCTCATATCTTTGATGAAAGGAATCTAAACTGGAAAAATAGTTGGTTAAAAGTTAAATAGTCTCTTACCCCTGACAACAATATCAACAGACTTATAAGGATCTGTTCCACGAAATGGTTGACTCTCAATCCTGAATAAGTATTTATTAGTGTAACTGGTGGTTACATTGAAGAAGACTGTGGTGCAGTTCTTCTGGGACATGTTTCCAGTTATCTTCCCTTGATATCTGTTGACCGTCTCACTACTGTTAAATATCACACTGTCTGGACGCCCACCAAGGTATGGGCTTTCTTTAATCCACACTCCAGAGGTTATTATTGCGCTGTTAAATGTATACTTATTTTGGCCAGGAATATTAAATGAACATGGGATTTGCACACAGGAGCCAGTCTGTACATCCTGTCTATCTGGCATTGTGGCGATCAAATATCGTTGACCAAAGCAGGCCAGAACACCTGCCACATAAAAGACAACATCAGGGAGGTTCTGATATATTTTCAGTTCAGTCCAATGATATGTATTAACCCTAGATGACTGACAGGGGACGCTGTTTGGAGTTAACTGCACAGCCATCTTGTTACTCCTGCATTGTAAAAAAGTTTTTGGAAGCTATGAAAAATGCATTTATTAATGTTTACATTCGTTTATATTTATATTCTATTCTATTCTATTACAGACACCTTAATTCTAACTTTTAAATTATATTTTGTGATCTGCAACACTTCCTTCAACAGTGAGACCCTGCCCTTGCTCCAGCCAATGATCGCATCTTGCATCTCACTGAACTGGTATTATCCAATAACTACTTCATCTTTGAGTCAGAGTTTTTCCTTCAAATTCGGGGTGTTGCTTTGGGCTCCCCCTTTGACCCCAACTATGGGAACCTGTATGTGGAACAATTTGAGGAAGCACTCATTTACAAAACAGAGACACACCCTCTACTCTCTAAAATCCTCTTATGGAAGAGATACATAGATGATGTCTTTGTGCTCTGGGAAGGAAGTCAGCAGGAACTAAATGAATTCCAAACTCTGCTAATCGAGAGCTCTGAATATCTCAAATTCACCATGCAGACTGATGAGAGAAAAATAAACTACCTGGACTTATGGATCATCAAAGAGAATGATGTTTTACATACAGACTTGTATACAAAGCCAACAGACCTAAATACCCTGCTAGGTGGGGATAGTATGCATCCCCTTCCCCTCAGGAATGGTCTACCATGTAGCCAGTTATAAAGGATTAAACGAATCTGTGGCCAACAGTCAGACTTTGACAGCAATGCTTAGAAAATGAAAAATACATTTAAAATCAGAGGCTACAAGGAAAAAAGTCTTGATGCTGCAACGATGAAAATATCTCAAAAACCAAGAGAGGAATTGCTAAAAACTAAACCAAAGAAGAAAAATACGTTTTTTGCACTAAGTACACCAAGTGTTCAGAGAAAATAAAAGTAATCCTGAAAAAGCACTGGCATATTCTGCAATCAGAAACAACAATTGCACTCTTCTTCAGCTTAGTGAGATCTGACCTGCCCCCTGAGCCCACTCAGACACTCTTGACACACAATCCAAATGGGAACTACAAATGTGTCTCACGCGCACAGTGCAATAGCACTACAAAAACATCCTTCTTCAGACACCCACATACAGGTGGAAAGATCCCTGTTAGGGGTATCATCTCTTGCAAGATAAAGGTAGTAATCTATCTCATCACCTGTTCATGTGAAAAGGCCTACGTAGGAGAAACGAAAGACAATTAAAACAATGCAGAGGTGAACACCGCAGCTCAATCAGGTGTAAGAACACTGACTATCCAGTAGCAGCTCACTTTGTTGAAGCTAACCATCCCATCTCCTCCCTCAAATACACACTCATATACACACGCATTGAGCATGTTGGTCTACCAAGGAGAGGAGGTATTTAAAAACATTGACCCCTAGTGGTCAGAATATTGACTTTGATCTCAGGCCCTTCTAATGAACAACTATTTTTAATAAAGAAGTCTTACAAATGAATATATTCTTTCTACAGCTGATCAGTGTACAACCAATATGTTCCCCCTGTTGATGATGCTTACTATGCATTATGGATTAACCTAAATATTACATGTAACAAAATTGTATGAAATTAGAAACAATTAAATATATGTGAAATTAAATTAAACAATCATTTATGTTGATGCTAATCGTATGCTAATATTAATGATAACAATATGCTAATATATTTAATATGCTGTAAACTATTGTCTTTTAACAGTTTCACTCCATTCAATCTAATTAACCTTATAATTATGACACACCCCTCACTATTGTTATTGGTTGCACTAATTGCACTGTTTGTCTGCATAACCTGGTTCAAGCATTCATGGCTTTACCCTGAAGAAGGCACAGTGATGCCTAAACGTTGGTGTTTTCCCCAATAAATGACTGGGAGTTTATATAGATAGAGTGTGCAACTCTCTTTGTGTTTATAGCTTACAGTGTATTCACCGTTAGTCAGCACCTCTACAATAAGTCATTTTCTCTGGGTGTGCTCCAGCTCATGCTTTTTATATGACCTGAACATAACAAATAAAAAATACATGTAAAGACATTAAAGTATTTTCTTTATAGAGTACTAACTTTTCTGTCCCATCTACAACAAAATACTTAAATACATGTAATTTTGTCCTTGAAACATTTGATTGAAATACTGTAGAATTCCATTAATTCTTATGGAGGACTGCTTCTTCTGGGGAGTACCATATATAGAGACAGGTGGATTTAAAGTCTCTCATTGGCCGTTACATAGCATCAGTAATCCAGGGTTTATACACATCATTGGTACAGTCTCTCCCAATAATAATAATATTAACTTATTTCAACGTACAGGTGATTTTTCAATTGGTCGGTATGTTGTCAAGGAGTGAGGTGACATGTTTGTGAGCAGAGGACCACTAGTTTGAGCCCGATATGGTGATGGGGACAGTGGTGGAAGCTATACTGTTAGTTGCACACTGACGTTGTTTTCACATGCACATACAGTGACATGAAACAGTATTTACCCCCTTTCCGGTTCTCTATTTTTGCTTTTTTTTAAATGAATGTTATCAGATCTTCAACCAAAACCTACTATTAGATAAAGGGAACTTGAGTTTACAAAATAACACACTTTTTTATAGTTATTAATTTGTTTCATTAACAAAGTTATGCAACACCCAATTCCCCTGTGTGAAAAAGTAATTGCCCCCTTACACTCAATAACTGGTTGTGCCACCATTTCAAAACACTCAATCTACATGAACATTTATAAAAAACAAAACATGTAAAGATTTAGAATGGCCTAGTCAAAGTCCAGACCTAATCCAAACTGAGATATTGTGGCAGGACTTGAAATGTGCAGTTCATGATTGAAAACCCACAAATGGCACTGAGTTAAATCAGTTCGCATGGGAGAGTGGGCCAAAATTCCTCCACAGCAATGTGAGAGACTGATCAACAACTACAGGAAGTGTTTGGTTGGAGTCATTTCAGCTGAAGGAGACACAACCAGTTATTGAGTGTAAGGGGGCAATTACTTTTTCACACAGGGGCATTGGGTGTTGCATAACTTTGTTTATGAAATAAATGAAATAAGTATGTCATTGTTGTGTTATTTGCTCACTCAGGTTCCATTTATCTCATTTCAGCTTTTGATTGAATATCTGATAACATTCAGTATCAAAAATATGCTAAAACTTTTTCACAGAAGTTTAAATACAGACTATTAAAATACACTAATCAGGAATTAACTGTACACTTTTCTACACAGTTATACAGCACATCCCATAATATATCATGACTTGTGCTTATTCCTTTATGTCTGATTCATAACTAGTTGTTGTTGTGTGGAAGACTCACCTGACATAAAGAGGACAATGAGAAAAAACATGTTCTCAGGACAAGCCATGTGAGAACTCACACACTACTGATCACCTGAAACAGTACAAACATACACTTACTGGTAGAGTAGCTTAACTCACACAACACATTGCATTGAACCATCTCCATATTGTCAGGACCCGGTGCGAGAAACAGTCACTAAATCGGCAGAACCCAGAAGATGAGGCAGACACAGCAGTACTAGAGATGGTGGTTTAATAAAAAATAGATATCTTCCAAAATACAAAGAAATCCACAAAGTGGTAAAAACAGCAAGGGAAAAACAAACCTTAAAAGACTAATCCAAAATACAAAAGAACAAAACCAGAGAACCTCTGGAAAATCCAACAAGAGAAAAATATATGTTCACAACAAGGCTTGGGCTGGGGCTGGGTGCTAACATACAAACACTGAGCAAGGAACTGAGGAACACACAGGGATTAAATACTAACAAGGGAACGACATACAGGTGCAAACAATAATTAGAGCAAGGGAAAAACAAAAGGTACAAAAAAGGTGCAATGGGGACATCTAGTGACAAAAAAACAGAACAGTCCTGGCCAAAACCTGACACATATCAAATATACTATGTCCTTCAGTTGTGAAGATAATACATGAACAAACAGCAGTACTTTAGAACATATTGAATCTCATTACTCATAATTCATTACCTTTAATTTATTTTGAACATTCAAATTTACAGAAAATATATTGAAGAAGTTGATACTTGCCTTAGACGGTAACGTAAACTGTCTACAGTAGAGACTGTCACACTCATAGTGTGGTCTGACAAACTAGTGATGAAATTCATGTGACATATCTCACATCTCGTCAGTGACGTACTTCCTAATAATTTTATGAGATTTTATTTTAAAAGAATACTACAGTTTTTATTGTCCCATTCTCGGTGTAGGACAGGTCAGCAGCATTTTGAAACGGGCCCCCAAATCACAGCCCCTAATAAATTGTAATAATACAACAAATGAAACTTTTGGCAGTATAACCATCTCCCTCTCCTCTATCTCCCAGGCTTGAATAGGAAGGAGTGTGGGATTTAAACATATAGTTAAATAATGAACCAAAATCCACTATTCATTTATTGAAGACAAAAAAGGAAAAGTTACATTTGAGTTTGATACAAAACATATGGTTGTCACATTATGTTTCAACATGAAAAACAGACTTGGTATGAAACAGAGTAACTGTAATTGTATCAGTGATTCTCACACACCACTCAACTTCTCCTACACCAACTTCCTCTTTGAAGTCTATTTGCCAAGAGGAGCCTGGTGGGCTGGATGCCACAGAGACACTCTTTTCACTCCAGTTGGATACGGAATTGACTTTTTCGTAGCATGTTTACGAGAACTTATGTAGCAGGTTCTGAGAATTATCATAGCATGTTAAGAGCCTGAGGTTAAGGTCAGGTAAAATAGTTAGGTTTAGGGAAAATGCTCTCCTAACCAGGGTTGGATGACTGCATTTGGGACCCTGAGTACTTTCCTGCATTTCAAAACGTTCTGCCATGGTGCAGAGATAATACATATATTTTTTTTTTGCTGTTTTATAGCACCTCATGCTTGTGTTCACATTTTGCCATGAGGCTGATATAAAAGGTTGCAGTTTTAAAGCTAATTTTCATGCAGTCCTACACATTTTGCTATCATACGCCATCTGGGGCCGTTCAGTAATCCGGCCCTGCTGCTAACCTGCTTCCAAAATCGCTTCTTATTGAAGTGCCATGAAAAGAATATCGCGGGTGACACAGGAGGGAGCCGCCACCTGCAGGTCCTGGGCAGCAAGGAGGACATGGGTGCCCTCTTTGGTGGTCAAGTCTAGATGGGATTAAGCTTTTGTCAAAATGATGTGAAAAGTATAATTATTACAGTATTTTAGCTAATCCTAACTCTTTTTTGTACTTTAATTTAATTTTCATAACCTGCTATGTTAATTCTCCTAACCTGCTGCAAAAATTCTCCCAAAACTTGCTAGAAAACTAAATGTTGACAAAAGCTGTATCCCTTCTAGACAAAACCCTCAACCTTCCTGAAGGCCTTCTGGGAGAAGGAGACCCAGGAGCTGAGGGCGTATTTTAAACAGCAGGTGGGAGCCGACCTCCCCCAACAGGTAGTCTCCCAGGCTTCAATGGGAATGTGTGTGTGATGTTTTTATAAATCGAGCTAAATCATAAACGTTGAATAGAACAAGTGTAGATCTTAATGTGAAATGCTTACTGACAAGCCCTTAACCAACAGTGCAACTCAAGAAAGAGTTAAGAAAATGTTTACTAAATGAACTAAGGTAAAACATTATAAAAAGAAACACAATAAATGAACAATAACAAGGCTATATACACGGAGTACCGGTACAGAGTCAATGTGCGGGAATACAGGTTAGTCGAGGTAATTTGTACATGGAGGTAGGGGTGAAGTGACCATGCATAGATAATAAACAGCGAGAAGCAGCAGTAGACAAAACAAATGAAGGTGGGGGGGTAAATGTAAATAGTCCGTTGGCCATTTGATTAATTGTTCAGAAGTCTTAGGGCTTGGGGGTAGAAGCTGTTAACGAGCATTTTGGTTCTAGAATGGGCGCTCCGGTACCGCTTGCTGTGCGGAAGCAGAGAGAACAGTCTATGACTTGGGTGACTGGAGTCTCTGACAATTTTTTAGGCTTTCCTCTGACACCGCCTAGTATATAGGTCCTGGATGGCAGGAAGCTTAGCCCCAGTGATGTACTGGTCCGTACGTACTACCCTCTGTAGCGCCTTACGGTCAGATGCCGAGCAGTTGCCATACCAGGCGCTGATGCAACCGGTCAAGATGCTCTTGATGGTGCAGCTGTTGAACCTTTTGAGGATCTTGGAACCCATGCCAAATCATGGGGTTGTCAAATCATTTTTTCAACATGAAAAACAGAGTTGGTATGAAACAGAGTAACTGTAATTTTATCTGACTGATTCTCACACACCACTTAACTTCTCCTACACCAACTTCCTCTTTGAAGTCTATTTGCCAAGAAGACCCTGGTGGGCTGGATGACACATTTTCACGCCACTTCTACATAGAATTGACTTTTTCGTATCAGGCTAGAAGAATTTATGTGGGACGACCCCACATCCCCCCTCTTACTTACTGCATTTCAACCCATTTTGCCATGGTGCAGAGAGCATTTCAACCCATTTTGCCATGGTGCAGAGAGCATTTCAACTCATTTTGCCATGGTGCAGAGAGCATTTCAACCCATTTTGCCATGGTGCAGAGAGCATTTCAACCCATTTTGCCATGGTGCAGAGAGCATTTCAACCCATTTTGCCATGGTGCAGAGGGCATTTCAACCCATTTTGCCATGGTGCAGAGAGCATTTCAACCCATTTTGCCATGGTGCAGAGATACATATTTACAGTTTTATAATGCTATTCTACACGTTTTCATGAAGCTGACAGAAAATGTTGTGTTTTAGAGCTAATTTCCTACTATTCAACACATTTTTCTATCATATGCTATCTGGGTTCGTTCAGTAATCCGGTCCTGCTCCTAACCTGCTACCAAAATCACTTCTTGTTGAAGTGATGTGAAAAGAGTGTACCGGGTGCCACAGGAGGGAGCCAGTGACCTGCAGGGACTGGGAGGCAAGTTGGACATGGGCTCCCTCTACGACGGTCAAGTCTAGATGGGATAAAGCTTTTGTCAAATTGACATCAAATTCTTTTAGCATTTGAGCTAATCCTAACTCTTTTCCGTTCCTTGTTCTAATTATCACAACCTGCCACGTTAATTCTTCTAACCTTCTGCCTAAATTCTACCAAACTTGCGAGAAAACTAAATTTGGACAAAAGCAGTATCCCTTCTAGACAAAACACTCTTCAACCTGCCCAAGATCTTCTGGGAGAAGGAGACCTCCCCCAACAAGTGGAGGGAGAGCTGAAGGCCAGGGTCAGGAATTGAAAGGTGGAGGGACCAGATGATTCAGAGAGAGAAGAGATAAAGTTTTGTCTATTGGACATTACACTACGCTGATGCTGCAATATGGTGGGGATGGGGATATGGTGGGACTGACAAAAAAGGGACGAACAAGCTCATTTCAGTTTTGTGGAAACTGCTTTGCCTATATGTGGATAAAATGTATGAAAATACAATGAAACGATGTGTCTGCATGCAGATCAGGCGACCACTCACTATCAGTGGATATATGAGTAGGTAGTAGGTGATAAAACAGAATGAATCTTACTGCTGCTTCCATGACATAGACTGACCATGTGAATCCAGGTTAATGCTATGATACCTTATTGATGTCACTTGTTAAATCCACTTCAGTGTAGATGAAGGGGGGGTGACAGGTTAAAGAAGGATTTTTAAGCCTTGAGACAATTGAGAAGTGTATTGTGTATGTGAACCATTTAGAGGGTGTTTGGGCAAGACAAAAAATGTAAGTGCCTTTGAACGAGGTGTGGTAGTAGGTGCCAGGCGAACTGGTTTCAAGAACTGCAATACTGCTGGGTTTTTTCACTCTAAACAGTTTCCGGTGTGTATCAAGAATGGTCCAACCCCCAAAGGTAATCCATCCAACTTGACACAACTGTAGGAAGCATTGGAGGCAACATGGGCCAACATCGCTGTGGAACTCTTTCAACTTGTAGAGTCCATGCCTCGATGAACTGAGGCTGTTCTGAAGACAAAAGGGGTTTCAACTCAAAATTTGGAAGGTGTTCCTAATGTTTGGTATACTCAGTCTCTTCAGAAAGTACCCCTTGACTTATTCCACATTCTGTTGTTTTACAGCTTGAATTAAAAATGGATTAAATAGCATGCCCATAACACGGTGCAGTCATCACCATGCTTGAAAATATGAAGAGTGGTACTCAGTGATGTGATGTGTTGGATTTGCCCCAAACATAACACTTTGTATTCAGGACATAAAGTTCATTTATTTGCTCATTTTTTAAGCAGTTTTACTTTAGTGCCTTATCGCAAACAGAATGCATGTTTTGGAATATGTTTATTCTGTACATGTTTCCTTCTTCTCACTTTGTCATTTAGGTTTGTGTTGTGGAGTAACTACACTGTTGTTGATAGATCCTCGGTTTTCTCCAATCACAGCTGTTAAACACTGCAACTGTTTTAAAGTCACCACTGGCCTTATGGTGAAATCAGTGGAGGCTGCTGAGAGGAAGACAACTCATAATAATGTCTGGAACGGAGATAAAATGGAATCAAACACATTGGAAAACGTGTTGGATGTATTTGAAACCATTCCACCTATTCTGTTCCAGCCATTACCTTGAGTCCGTTCTCCCCAATTAAGGTGCCACTAACCTCCTGTGGGTGAAATCCCTGAGCGGTTTTGTAGTAAATGGGTGAATTGACAAACAATCCACAGTGTAATTAATAACTTCACCATGCTCAAAGGGAAATTAATTGTCAGATTATAATTAGTTTTACCCATCTACCAACAGGTGCCCTTCTTTGAGAGGTATTGGAAAAGCTCTCTGGTCTTTGTGGTTTAATCTGTGTTGGAAATTCGCTGCTTGACTGAGGGACCTTACAGATAATGTCACGCCCTGGCCTTAGTTATCTTTGTTTTCTTTATTATTTTAGTTAGGTCAGGGTGTGACATGGGGAATGTATGTGTTTTTGGATTGTCTAGTGGTTTTGTATGTTAAATGGGTCAGGGTCTTGTCTAGGTGTTTGTATGTCTATGGCTGCCTAGATTGGTTCTCAATTAGAGGCAGCTGTGGTTCATTGTCTCTGATTGAGAGCCATATTTAAGGCAGCCATAGGCATTGGGTTTTGTGGGTAATTGTCTATGTAGAACGTTTGTAGCGTTTGTATTGCACTTATGTTTGTAGCTTCACTGTTGTTTTGTTTAGTTTTGTTTTAAGTGTTCGTTTCGTGTTTCACTCATCTCTAATAAAAGAGAATGTATTTTTCACACGCTGCGCCTTGGTCCACTCATTATCCTCAAGACGATCGTGACAGATAATTGTATGTGTGGGGAACAGAGATGAGGTAGTCATTTAAAAATCATGTTAAACACTAGTATTGCACACAGAGTGAATCCATGCAACTCATGTGACTAGTTAAGCAAATCTTTACTCCTGAAATGATTTAGGCTTACCATAAGAAAGGGGTTAAATACTTCTTGATATTTAGACTTCTTGTTCTTGTCTAAAAACATAATTCACATTATGAGGAATTGTGTGTAGGCCAGTAACACAACATCTCAATTTAATCCATTTTAATGAGGAATGTAAAATGTTGGACCAATAAGACCAAAATATTTTATGGGAATTGAATGTAAAGGTTTTTATTACAGTGCAATTAATAAACAACCTTATATTCAGTCTCAATTGTTTCTTTGATTTAACATTCAACATAAAAACTGACACAATAACCTCTAAATAGATACAAACTGAAAATAGATGATATTGTTATTCTGGTAACTGCACAAAAGATGCAGAGAAACAGTGACTAGTAGATGTTAACACCATTCTGCCATCATGTAGACTTCCTGCACCAACTTCCTGTCTTGTATCAGACCACTGTCTCTCCAACTAACTGTGTCTTCTCTCCTCAGTCATCATTGACTTTATATGGTTTTGAACTGCCTTCAGTAGGCTAGTTGAACTCAGCAGTTCCTCTATACTGGAACCCATTAAACAGATGCTCTGTGACCTCAACACTCAAAATAAATGGTCTAAAATAAAGAGTAGCCTACATCATCATATCACCACTATAGTAACAGTTAAACACTTTTCATTCCAGCAAATTCTACAAATATTCAGATAATCAAAGAGCACACAATTACAAATGTAACAAAAGTATAAATAGAAAATGAATACACAATGACAATACTGTACATAAAAAGACTTAAAACCCATTGGCAAAATACATAAAATGCACCTCTTTTATTGTCTTGTGCATGAAGCCCATCTAGGTTGTTAAGTGGTGGTTCCTGGTTCCCTCTACCGACCCTGGCCTGGTTAGAGCACACTGTCCCAGCCGGGGAGTTCTGTGGAGAGAACACAGAGAAAGGAACAGTTGTCAGGACCGACACTTCAGAAGAATAATGACTTCATAGTTACAGTTGGTTACACAACACAGTATTCATTCAATTCTTCCTTAAACACACATTCTAGATGGGTTTTAAAAGTTGAGTCTAACATTCCCACCTGTCCCTGTGAAAGGTCTGTCATGTCAAACCCACTGGGGAGTCTAGATGTTCTCCTCCTCCTGGAAGACAAGAATAAAGGTCTTTGACATCATTTAGGTTTTCATATACAAAAGCACAATCAGCATGATAAATATGTTAAAATTGAGGCTGGGAATATCTTTTTACCATGCAAAGAATACGACCAGGCTGAAAAGGAAAAGCAACCCCAAGGTTTTTCCTACAATCTCATAAACCTTTGGGTTAACAGGCTCTTCTTGCCCTGTAAATAAAACACATATTATGGTCATCTGTTCCTAAAAGAGGAAACATTTTGCACATTGTCTAACATTACAATTTACACATATGCTGTAGATGTACAGATGTAAGATCTTAATTTATCCAGTATTGTTACAGGAAAATAATCCTGCAGCAAAAGGATTTGAACGTTTCCTCCGTAATGTTGTTCCATTGGTGGTGAGGCTATTAGCTGGACAAAATAAGGCTACATGAAAAGTGCAACAATATTAATATACCCACGTTTTAGTGCAGATTTCTGGTGAATTTATGTAAATCACAAAGCTTATCTGTATTTCACGCAGCGCAAGAAACTTCACAGCAACAAAATAGTGATCAAATTAAGATCCTAAAACCATATCATACTTAGACACAAGTATATCTCTTCTACATCTATCTATATCTATAATATTCTTAATGTTGTGCCATATTGAATGTGCCAATGCTTCTACCTTTAATAGCCAGCTGCACTTCCTTTGACTTCCCACAGCCGTGACTATTTCTTGCTTCACAGTAGTACAGTCCTCCATCACGAATAGTCACATTGAGGGAGTAACTCTGTCCAGATGCTACCTGTGTTGGTTTACCCCCACTGATCTGGAACCAGGTGAAGTTTGTCACAGGAGGGTTGGCTGTACTGCTGCAGGTCAGATTAACACAGCTGTCCATTAATACTGGATCAGCTGGACTGATGGAGGCCGAGGTGTCCTTAGGAGAGACTGAGGGAGAGGGGTTCATTTAGAATGTATCTGGTATATTGAATAGTCTCATCAAAACCACTCTATTACAATCATCAGTGAAAACATGAGAGAATGATCTATTCTACAGGAACCGGTGACTAAATCTTACATGAAACATTAAGCATCATGTTATGTTCAGCTGTCTTGTTGCTTGCCCCTACTGGGTAGACTGCAGTACAAGTGATGTTCTTCTCATGATGAAGGTATGATGGAGTGAAGGTCACTGTGGAGAGAACTGATTTGGTTTGGTCTGGATTCTCCTGCAGTTGGTTCTCAGTTGTGAACTGTTTTGGGAGAGTCCATGTCAGCTCAGGGGGGTGTTCGGGACAGGGAGCGACAGCAGAGCAGTTCAAACTGACAGGGGTCCCTTCCTTCACCTCACCTGAGACAGTAATGATGGGACTGGAAGGCAAATCTGTAATACATTGTAGATAAATATATTTTACACTAATAGTTAAACTGTCCACTTGTTCTACTCTTATCTTTGATGAATGGAATATAAACTGGGAAAAAAGTTGGTTAAAAGTTAAATTGTCTCTTACCCCTGACAACTATTTTAACAGACTTTCCAGTGTCTGTTGCACGGAATGGTTGACTCTCAATCCTGAAGAAGTATTTATTAGTATAATTGGTGGTTACATTGAAGAAGACTGTGGTGCAGTTCTTCTGGGACATGTTTCCAGTTATCTTCCCTTGATATCTGTTGACCGTCTCACTACTGTTAAATATCACATTGTCCGGATAACCAAAAAAGTATGGGCTTTCTTTAATCCACACTCCAGAGGTTGGTATTGTGCGGTTAAATGTGTACTTATTTTGGTCAGGAATATCAAATGAACATGGGATTTGCATACAGGAGCCAGTCAGTACATCCAGTCTATCTGGCATTGTGGTGTTCAAACCATTTTGACCAAAACAGGCCAAAACACCTGCAACATAAAGAACAACATCAGGGAGGTTCTGATATATTTTCAGTTCAGTCCAATGATATGTATTAACCCTAGATGACTGTCAGGGGCCGCTGTTTGGAAGCAACTGCACAGCCATCTTGTTACTCCTCCTCCATTGTAAAAGAAGATGTTGGAAGCTATAGAAATGCATTTATTAATGTCTACATTTGTTTTTGACAAGTATATTCTATTATAAACACCTTAATGCAAACTTTTAAATAATGTTTGTGATTTGCAACACTTCCTTCAGCAGAGAGACACTGCCCTTGCTCCATCCAATGTTTGGATATTGTAATTCGCCAAACTGGTATTTGCCAATAACTACTTCATCTTTGAGTCAGACTTTTTCCTTCAAATTCGGGGTGTAGCCATGGGCTCCCCCTTTCCTCCAAACTATGCAAACCTGTATGTGGAACAATTTGAGGAACCACTCATTTACAAAACAGAGACACACCCCCTACTATCTAAAATCCTCTTATGGAAGAGATACATAGATGATGTCTTTGTGCTCTGGGAAGGAAGTCAGCAGGAACTAAATGAATTCCAAACTCTGCTAAACGAGAGCTCTGAATATCTCAAATTCACCATGCAGACTGATGAGAGAAAAATAAACTACCTGGACTTATGGATCATCAAAGAGAATGATGCATTACATACAGACTTGTATACAAAGCCAACAGACCTAAATACCCTGCTACGTGGGGATAGTATGCATCCCCTTCCCCTCAGGAATGGTCTACCATATAGCCAGTTATTCAGGGTTAAATGAATCTGTTGCCAACAGTCAGAATTTGACAGCAACAGTAAGAAAAAAAGAAGAGGCTACAGGGAAAAAACTATTGATGATGCAATGAAGAAAATATCTCAAAAACCAAGAGAGGAATTGCTAAAAACTAAACCAAAGAAGAAAAACAAGTCTTTTGCACTAAGTACACCAAGTGTTCAGAGAAAATTAAAGCAATCCTGAAAAATCACTGGCATATTCTGCTATCAGACCAAAAAATGGCACACCTTTTCAAAGACCCCACACTGGTGGTCTATAAGTGTGGTCATAATATTGAGGTTAGCTTAGTGAGATCTGACCTGCCCCCTGAGCCCACTCAGACACTCTTGACACCCATTCCAAATGGGAACTACAAATGTGGCTCATGCGCACAGTGCAATAGCACTACAAAAACATTATTCTTCAGACACCCACATACAGGTGGAAAAATCCCTGTTAGGGGTATCATCTCTTGCAAGATAAAGGGAGTAATCTATCTCATCACATGTTCATGTGGGAAAGCCTACACATTACTAACAAAAAAACAATTAAAACAATGCATAGCTGAACACCGCAGCTCAATCAGGTGTAAGAACACTGATTATCCAATAGCAGCTCACTTTGTTGAAGCAACACAGGTTGATCCCATCTCCTCCCTCAAATACACAGGTATTGAGCATGTTGCTCTACCAAGGAGAGGAGGTAACATGGAGATCCTACTACTACAGAGGGAGGACTAATGGATTTCCTGTTTAAAAACATTGACCCCAAGTGGTCAGAATATTGACTTTGATCTCAGGCCATTCCTATGAACAATTATTTTTATGAAGAAGTCTTATAAATGAATATATTCTTTCTACAGCTTATCATCGTAGAACCAATATGTTCCCCCTGTTGATGATACTTATTACGCATTATGGATGTACCAAAAGATTACATTTCAACAACATTTAATGAAATTGGAAACAATATATGAATGAATGAATATATTTGAAATTAAATTAAACAATAATGTATGTTAATTAAATTAAACAATAATGTATGTTGATGATAATCTTATAGTAATGTTAATGATAATAATAGCCTAATATATTCAATATGCTGTAAACTATTCTTTTGACAGTTTTACTCAATTCATTCTAATTAACCTCATAACTATGATTGTTACGGCTCTCGTTAGTGGAAAGAGTGGACCAAGGCGCAGCGTGTGTCGTGGAAAATCATTTAAAATACAACGCTTATCAGAACTTGTAAAATCAAACATGCTTTTTATTACAATTGTATAGCCAACTGGCATGTCCCCGCGGAACACACCCCGCGGAACACACACCTCTCAGAAGTCCAGTCCTTTATATTTATACCCACATAGTATTGTCCGTCCCTTATGAAGTCATTCACCACCATCTGCCTTCAATTAGTTTATAATGGTGGCCGGACCCTCTATCCCAGTGTGTCAACAGACCCCATGCCCCTTCCCTTCACCACTAAATCAATGCACTCTTTGTTCTAGTCTCCCCTATCCTTAGTGTGTCCAATTGCTTTAGGCGCCTCTCTGTCTGACATGTATGTACGTAATGGAATGGTCAGACTATATGCCTAGTGTCCAATTTCTTTAGGCGCCTCTCTGGTATGTGTGCTTTTAGTGGAATGTGTAGACTATAAGTCTAGTGTGTCCAATTGTTTTAAGTGCCCATGTGTCTGGTCAGTCTGTCAGCACAATGGAGAAAATAAGAGGGCCAGAACGTCCCTTAGTATATCTCCATTACCACAGTCT
The DNA here is from genome assembly GCF_045679555.1 of Salvelinus alpinus. NCBI lineage: Eukaryota > Metazoa > Chordata > Actinopteri > Salmoniformes > Salmonidae > Salvelinus > Salvelinus alpinus. Next base: position 56,565,162 of record NC_092093.1, read on the forward strand.
CATGATCAACGTGAACATGTGGTTCGTTACTTTAATGTTCAGCTGTCTTATGTTACTACTACAATCCCCCCTCTGGGGCTATTTAGCCACATAAATGATACAAATAAGACTTTGGGATAGTAAATGAAAATACCTATGATAAACAAGAAAATACAAAAAATAAAAACAAAGTGAAGCATATAAACCAACTAGACCAAACATCTCCAATGTGAAATAGGAGTAAAAGATCCAATCAGAAACATTAAAGAAAACCTAACTAGACCAAACATCTCCAATATTCATAAGAGTAAAAGATCTAATCAGAAACATTAAAGAAAACCTAACTAGACCAAACATACAGAAACACAAGGCCTTAAACAAAAATAGATATACTAAAATCCTTACATAGGAGCACAGTCCTCATCCTGACAGATTCTACAATCTCCTCTTTGACATTTTGCGCAAAACACGGGGTCTCCATGATGGTCATGGCCTTCCACATTAAATTTTGTGCACCACTTGCACTTACGGCGCAAATGTCCCTTTTTGTGGACATGTATAAGTAAACATTCACCTGAACTGGGTAATTTAACATATACATGGAAACCATCCTTACGAAAATCATGACACGCATGACCACCCCCCCCAATCACTTCACAGAGACAGTTAGGGTTACCAAAGGGGCAGTCAAGAGGTCCTCCAACCGCATTGCAAGGCTTTCCATACTTATTGGTATAATTGCCTGGGCTTCCCGGTACAGGATCAATCACCACAGGAGGGTCATCTCTCCTTACAGACATCTGTTTAACTGTTGTCTGAACCACAATTAACTTTACCAGGGGTATAACACAACAAACTGCAATACCCAGAGTCAATAACCCTCCTTCCAACACGATGGCCATCCTAGCAAACATGGCTCCCCACTTTCCTAACGCTAGGTCTAACCAATCCCATACATGGGAGTCTAAACCAGCATTAGCCTTTACTTCTGCTCATAATCCTTTGAGTTTGTCCATAGCAATATTGGGAATAAAGGTGCAACAGTCATCCCCAAACATGACACAAACTCCACCCTTCTCCGCTAAGAGCCAATGGAGAGCCTGTCTATTTCGCCAAGTCATTTTACTGGTAGCCTGTACCTGTTCCCCCAACGCCGTTGGAGCCGAATCAGTATAGTTAATGAACATCTGTTGGTTATAATATATATAATTAATCCACTCTAAATTTTTATTTGGTGTTATCCACAAAAACATAGATTCAAATCCTGATTTAACTTCATCTCTTGCCTTGAACTCTCGAGGTACACCTCTAGGCTGGCCAATTGCATCAAGGTATACCTCAGGGTCTTCCTCATACTTCCTTTTAACTCTAGAATTAACATAGTCATCGTGGGGTGATTTAATAATGGTAACCTGTTGAATTGCTCTTACTAAGACACAAAGACCAATCCATTCATTAGGCAATACATTCAACAATTTGTTTTTTCCACACATCCAGAAATTATCCGCAATACCTCTGTCTTGATTCTTTAGCATAGTGAGAGACGGTGCAACCTGAGTTATGTGACCACACAACCCTTTTCTATTCATAATCAACCCTTTACCATTACTTTTACAAACTCCCACATTCTCTAACACCCAAATAGTATCACTTCTACTGTGGTGTTTCCTACATCAATTCCTTCGGTGTGGTGTCTGTAAAAACATTCATATTTTCCTTCAACCACGGTACCTCTGTCTAATTGAGGTACAGTTAATTCAGTTCTAATGTTATAGGCATCACAATCATTGTCTCCCAACATGGTCTTATTCAACATAGTTTTACCCCTAGTGCTTACCCAGAGCAATCCTATATTCTATGTCACACAAGGGAATAGAATACTTTCTATTGGTACAATGGTCATTTTTCCAACTTACACAGTTTTTAAATGATGCTGGTTCAGAGACTATTAAAAGATCAGACAAAGGTGATTTTCTACACAAAATACAATTGTCCATTCTGTGTTTGTTTGCCATATACTTAGCCTATTTGTACCACTCGTTCTTCACTACTTCTTCTCGTGTGCTGTCCTTGAGTGGTTCTAATATATCTAATTCTTTCGCTTTTTCAATGTTCTTATCTTGAGGTAGATCATTAGAGTTTATCAGAAAGTTCCAAATGTCAGTAAAAAAACTCTCCTGACTCTGATGTCTCAGGTTGCTTTGTGGATACGGTGGTCTGCTTGGTAAGGGCAGTCGATGTCATCTAGTGGTAGCTACTGTGGTCGTCACAGCAGCCGCCACCCTTGTTGTTGTCACAGGTTCTTCCTGTTCAGGTGCAGGGGTAGGATCAATCTTTTTTTTATTATTATTTTTTTTATTTTTTTTATTATTATTTTTTTTTTTGGGGGGGTGGATCAGCTTAATATTGCGGAAAGAATGTTGTTTCCAATGTAATTGTCTGCATCATTTCCAATCCCCCATATTTTTTTGGGCAAATATATATATCCATTCACGTATGCATACATATACACATACAGTGGGGAGAACAAGTATTTGATACACTGTCAATTTTGCAGGTTTTCCTACTTACAAAGCATGTAGAGGTCTGTACTTTTTATCATAGGTACACTTCAACTGTGAGAGATGGAATCTAAAACAAAAATCCAGAAAATCACATTGTATGATTTTTAAGTAATTAATTTGCATTTTATTGCATGACATAAGTATTTGATCACCTACCAACCAGTAAGAATTCCGGCTCTCACAGACCTGTTAGTTTTTCTTTAAGAAGCCCTCCTGTTCTCCACTCATTACCTGTATTAACTCCACCTGTTTGAACTCGTTACCTGTATAAAAGACACCTGTCCACACACTCAATCAAACAGACTCCAACCTCTCCACAATGGCCAAGACCAGAGAGCTGTGTAAGGACATCAGGGATAAAATTGTAGACCTGCACAAGGCTGGGATGGGCTACAGGACAATAGAAAAACAGCTTGGTGAGAAGGCAACAACTGTTGGCGCAATTATTAGAAAATGGAAGACGTTCAAGATGACGGTCAATCACCCTCGGTCTGGGGCTCCATGCAAGATCTCACCTCGTGGGGCATCAATGATCATGAAGAAGGTGAGGGATCAGCCCAGAACTACACGGCAGGACCTGGTCAATGACCTGAAGAGAGCTGGGACCACAATCTCAAAGAAAACCATTAGTAACACACCACGCCGTCATGGATTAAAATCCTGCAGTGCACGCAAGGTCCCCCTGCTCAAGCCAGTGCATGTCCAGGCCCGTCTGAAGTTTGCCAATGACCATCTGGATCATCCAGAGGAGGAATGGGAGAAGGTCATGTGGTCTGATGAGACAAAAATAGAGCTTTTTGGTCTAAACTCCACTCGCCGTGTTTGGAGGAAGAAGAAGGATGAGTACAACCCCAAGAACACCATCCCAACCGTGAAGCATGGAGGTGGAAACATCATTCTTTGGGGATGCTTTTCTGCAAAGGGGACAGGACGACTGCACTGTATTGAGGGAAGGATGGATTTGGCCATGTATCGCGAGATCTTGGCCAACAACCTCCTTCCCTCAGTAAGAGCATTGAAGATGGGTCGTGGCTGGGTCTTCCAGCATGACAACGACCCGAAACACACAGCCAGGGCAACTAAGGAGTGGCTCCGTAAGAAGCATTTCAAGGTCCTGGAGTGGCCTAGACAGTCTCCAGACCTGAACCCAATAGAAAATCTTTGGAGGGAGCTGAAAGTCCGTATTGCCCAGCGACAGCCCCGAAACCTGAAGGATCTGGAGAAGGTCTGTATGGAGGAGTGGGCCAAAATCCCTGCTGCAGTGTGTGCAAACCTGGTCAAGAACTACAGGAAACGTATGAACTCTGTAATTGCAAACAAAGGTTTCTGTACCAAATATTAAGTTCTGCTTTTCTGATGTATCAAATACTTATGTCATGCAATAAAATGCAAATTAAATACTTAAAAATTATACAATGTGATTTTCTGGATTTTTGTTTTAGATTCTGTCTCTCACAGTTGAAGTGTACCTATGATAAAAATTACAGACCTCTACATGCTTTGTAAGTAGGAAAACCTGCAAAATCGGCGGTGTATCAAATACTTGTTCTCCCCACTGTATATACATACACATACCTACATAGACATACATACTTTTTTTAAAAGAGTATACCTTTATTATTATTCCCTGCAAACCCTACCACCGATCCCCCAATTGGAGTAAACTGATAAATATTTCTGTTTTTACCTTCAATTTATACATCTTATACACATTTACAGACACAGTCTACTTTATAATAGTTCTCTCTTGTTTGTTCTTAGTCCTTCCTCTATTTCTGTTGTCCATCCAGTTTGATTTCCACTTGTAACTGTGCTATTTCACAATAGCTCCGCACCTATACACATTTCACAGATCCCGTATGCCCTACATTGTTTATCTTGTTATTAGTCCCACCCTTCAGCTCCACTCAACCTTTCCCATCTATCTTCCAACATCATCCATTTCGGATTTTTATTTGCCATATATTTTTCAGCTGTGCTGTGATGCTTCACAAAAGATTTGAATCTTCCTATTCTCATAGCTTCCACGGATTGTAAATTAAAAATAAACATTTTTGCTAAAATAATTATTATATTATTGATTGATTGACTATGGCTTTTCAAATCCCCCAGTATTGCTATCTGTAGCGTTAGTTCTACGCAAATGTTGCAATTCTTCAACCATTCCTGGACCTGTGACCAAAAACGAGCTACATGCGGACAATACCAAAATAAATGGTCTAATGACTCTGCCTCCTCACAGCAGAATCTACAGAGCTGAGAAGATTGTATCCCCCATATATATAACATTCTATTAGTTGCAAGAATTTTGTACAATAATTTAAATTGAAAAATTCGAAGTTTTGAATCCGGCGTTGTTTTGCGTATCAATTCATAAACCATGTGCCATGGAATGGGTACATCGAAAATCTCTTCCCAACTATTTTGCAATTTATATGGCACAGCTGTAAGTTTTTTGGTCCTTAAATGAAATTGGTATATGTTTTTATTTATCACACTTTTCTTTAACCATTTATGTTCTTTAATATAAGGCCGACATACAAGTTCCTTACTTTTATCCCCTTCCACCTGCCTCTTCCATTTTTGTGGTAATGCTGCAATTAATTGGTTGTAATTTTGGGTAGAGCAGACATTTCCATATGTCTGTGTTAGCTGCATGTGTGACATTACTCCACCAGTCCTATTTATGATATCATTCACAAAAATTATACCTTTTTTAAACATTTCTTCGATAAATACAGTTTTTTTATCAATTACTCTTTTTGAATTTAACCACAAGATTTGTTGTACTATTTGTTCCGTCCTTTCAGGTGGATTAAACTGAAATTGCAACCAACTTTCTAAGGCTTGTTTAAAAAATAAAGATATTTTGGAGATTATTTCCTTTTCAAGCAACCGAAAGTGAGCAGGTGTAATCTGAATAAAGGGAAAAAGGCCCTTCTTGAACATAGGATGAGACATTCGTACCAATCTACTAGAGAACCAGTTTGGATTTAAGTATAACTTTTGTATGACTGATGCCTTTAGTGAGAGGTCTAATGCTTTAATATTTAATAATTTCTGCCCTCCGAATTCATATTCGTTATATAAATAGGCCCTTTTAATTTTATCTGGCTTGCCGTTCCAAATAAAATTGAATATTTTTTGTTCATATAATTTAAAAAGCAGGTCACTAGGTGTAGGCAAAACCATAAGCAAATAGGTAAACTGTGATATGATTAAAGAGTTAATCAGGGTGATTTTCCCACAGATAGACAGGTATTTTCCTTTCCATGGTAGCAAGATCTTATCTATTTTTGCTAACTTTCTATAAAAATTTATTGGAGTGAGATCATTTCTTTCTTTTGGGATTTGTATACCGAGTATGTCCACATCACCGTCAGACCATTTAATTGGTAAACTACATGGCAATGTAAAATGTGTATTTTTTAGTGATCCAATACGTAATATGGTACATTTATCATAATTTGGTTTTAATCCAGAGAGGATAGCAAATGTATCTAGATCCTCTAAGAGGCCGTGGAGAGATTCTAGTTGTGGTTTTAAAAGAAAACATGAATCATCAGCGTACAATGACACCTTAGTTTTTAGGCCCTGGATTTCTAATCCCTTAATATTAATGTTTGATCTAATTTTAACAGCTAACATTTCGATGGCAATAATAAATAGATATGCCGATAGTGGACAACCTTGTTTTACTCCTCTAGATAGTTTAAAACTTTCTGAGATGTAGCCATTATTTACTATTTTACACCTAGGGTTACTATACATAATTTTTACCCATTTTATAAGAGATTCCCCAAAATTGAAATATTCTAGGCATTTATATATAAACTCCAGTCGTACTTTATCAAAAGCCTTTTCAAAATCAGCTATGAAAACCAGGCCTGGTGTCCCCGATATTTCATAGTGTTCTATTGTTTCCAGTACTTGCCTTATATTATCTCCAATGTATCGTCCATGTAAAAAACCTGTCTGATTAGGATGAATAATATCTGACAAAACTTTTTTTATTCTATGCGCCAAGCATTTTGCTAGGATTTTTGCATCACAACACTGAAGTGTAAGAGGTCTCCAATTTTTTAAATGGACTGGATCTTTATATATACCACTTGGGTCCTGTTTCAGTAATAATGATATCACACCTTCTTGTTGCGTGTCTGATAATCTATCATTTATATAGGAGTGGTTAAAACAAGCTAATAGTGGTCCTTTGAGTATATAAAAAAAAAGTTTGTATACTTCCACTGGTATGCCATCCAGTCCTGGAGTTTTCCCATCCTTAAAGGCCCCAATTGCATCAAGTAGTTCCTCCTCTGTAATTAGGCCTTCACATGAGTCTTTCTGTACAGATGTTAATTTTACATTATTATTAGGGAAAAAATCCATACAATTAGTTTCAGTTAGTGGAGATGGAGGAGCCTGAAACGAAAATCTATTCTTAAAGTACTTTACTTCCTCTTTCAAAATATCATTTGTTGAATAATGCTTGACTCCATTATTTTTACAAGTTTTAATACGTTTTTTTTGGTAGCATTTCTATATTGAAGATTGAAAAAGAATTTGGTGCATTTTTCCCCATATTCCATCCAGTTAGCTTTATTTTTGTAATATATTACACTGGATCTTTCTTGAATAAGTTCCTCCATTTCTTTTTGTTTTTCCTCTAACTTATTCTGTACCTCTATGGTACCGTTTTTATTGTTATCTAACTGTACTGTTAGTCCTTCAATTTCCTTTGTTAATATGGACTCTTTTGATCGAAATTGCTTTTGTTTTATAGATGAGTACTGAATTGCATGGCCTCTAAAGGCACACTTAAAAGTGTCCCATACAATATGGGGATCTGCTGTACCTATGTTATGTCTAAAAAAGTCAGTTATAAATTCTTCTGTCCTAGTTCTAAACAATTTATCATCTAGTAGGCTTTGATTAAATTTCCAATATCCTCGCCCACGTGGAAATTCTGTAAGAGTAATATATATGCCAATTATGTGATGGTCCGACCGCATTCTGTCCCCTATCAAACACTTTTTAACTTTTGGTGCCAGAGAGAATGATATAAGAAAGTAGTCAAGGCGACTAGCTTGATTAAGCCTCCGCCATGTATATCTCACTAGGTCAGGGTATTTAAGTCTCCATATATCCACTAATTCCAATATATCCATGACATTCCTGATTTCCTTAAGTGCCTGAGGGTGATAGTTTGTAGTGTGATTTCCTTTCCGGTCCATAGAGGTATTTAAGACCGTATTAAAATCTCCCACTATAATAATAGAGTCTAGTGTTGCTTGTAGAGTTGATACATTCTTATATATATATTGTCAAAGAAGCTTGGATCATCATTATTCGGACCGTATAGGTTAATAAGCCATATATGTTTATTGTCCAATAACATATTTAAAATAATCCATCTACCTTGAGGATCTGTTTGGACAAGTTGCACATTTGGATCAAAGTTATTATTAATTAAAACCATCACCCCTTTTGAATTTCTTTGCCCATGGGAGAAATATATTTCGTCCCCCCAGTTCTTTTTCCACAAAACTTCATCTAAAACTGTTGAATGGGTTTCCTGTAAACAGTAGATATTATAATCCTTCTCTTTTAGCCAGGTAAATACTGATCGTCTTTTCTTATTATCTGCTAAGCCATTACAATTGTAACTGGCTTTTTATTACATATTGCTGTGAATCATCCTCTATAGTCCCTAACATCTTTTACTTCTTCCTTCGCAACAGTTGTGGGATACACACATACACCCACACACATTCAGCCCTTCCCCCCACACAACCATAAGCTCACCCTCTCAACAATTGCACCATCCCAGAGCCCAACTCAAGATGGGTCATGATTTACAAATGTACTTGCAGTTGCAGCTGCATGAGAAGGCCTGCAAGACTGCGCAAAAAATGAGCATAAATGTAGAGATTTATTTACCATTGTCACATCCTAGATGATGGAGGTCAAATGTACACCTTCTTCCTGAAACACCCACAATACGGTCATCCATTTTGACCATGTTCCCAAGCCTCTCCATGCAGTCCGATTGGTTTCGTGCCACCAGGGCCACAATAATATACCCCCTCTCTGAATGTCCGAGTGTGACCCCCTCCCCATGGGTTACTGCAGCTAGTGTTGCCAGCACTGCCACTGCCTGGGTGGGGGCACCCCACCGGAATCCCCACCGGCTAGGTACAAGGTCATCAAGGTTCTCATTAGCAGCTTTGAGAATTTCCTTGTTTATTATGCTCTCCCTTTAGGGGGCTTTGGCTTTGCAGGACCAACCCTGCCAAGCAGGCTCAGAATCTTGAGGGGGCAGTGCTGCTCTTGGCCCCTGACCTCATTTTGGCTGCATACAGACCGCATACAGCATGCACATAAAACAGTTAGGGACTTCTCCTTAGTATCTGGGCTATTCATGTGGGTGTCTAGGGTATAGGGCCAAGGACCGTACCATTAAAATAGGATAATAAATAATTAGATATAATTTATTTTAAAAATGTAGTTCCCCATGATAGGACAATAAATAAATAAGACGTGTAATTCATTATAAAAGTATATCCATCATCTGAACAACATTGAAAGCCCTCTCATACCCGGCCCACAGCAATACACTGGCTCTGGGATATGCAACTATTTCATTACTCACTCACTCAACTTTTCAAACATAACAAATAAAAATAAACACACACCACACCATCCACACATACTGTGCCTTCTGTTTACTTAGTTTTTATCTTCACTATATAGAAATAGTGCTTGTGTTCAATTAGTTATATGTGAAGATTTATAGAAAAGCTATATTTTGTATTGTATTGTTACAATCAGTAACCGGGCTTGAATTGTGTTTATTTTCCTCATCTATGAGAACTTTGTAATTTTTAAAATAACCATGGAGTAATCTTTGTGTCTCTGAACAACTGGTTATCAATATATAGTTTATCAACGACGAGAGCTACTCGTTTCGCTTTTAATCTATTTTCTTTGAAAATTGGATACAGAACTTTGCGCCGTTCTGCAATTTCTTTCGGAAACTGATCATTCATGCCAATTTTGGTCCCAGCAAGTCTTTTACCCAGGCTTTTAACCATTATTTTATCTTTAAATGAAGCAAATTTGGCAACGATTGGGCGTTCGTACCTCTGCCCTCTCTGTCCGAGGCGGTGTACACGTTCAAGTTGGATCTTATCGATAACTTCGCGCGGTATCTGAAGCGCTGCAAAAAGGAACTCTCTAACTACAGATTCAGGAACCTCTCCTTCTTTCTCTTGGATACCTGTAAGTACCAAATTCTCTCTCATGGATCTAGTTTGTATGTCCAGTAAGCATTCCTTCAGAACGTTGTTCTCCTTTTTAAATTCATTCATTTCGGTTTCAATCTTATTGACCGTCCCTTTTAGCGCGTGTGTTTCCTTCTCCAAAGCCGCAGCTTTTTCATCACTCATCTCTAGGCTTGCCTTCAACTCTTTTATATCTTTACTAACTAATTCAAGTATACCCAGTTTGTCATTTATTGATTTTAACAGATCGGTTTCGACCTTTACCATTGCCGGTGTTGAGAATATTAGATCATCCGTATCAGTTGAGGAGTCACGTTTTCGTTTTTGATTCGGTTCCCCTGTCTTATTCTCCGTCATTTTTGGGTGTTGCTTGTTTTCGTAATATTTGTCGATAAATGTCTCTAGTCTTAGGATTTGTTTTGTGTTATTATCCAGATTGAAGGTTATCACCCACCAGATTATTTAGTGCTAATATTTTAGTCTAATTTAGCAGATATTTCGAATATTATGTTTTATCTTGAGGTGCTCTACATAACTTCGCTCAGTCCGCCATTACCTTTACGTTACCTTTACGTCCGCCTGGCACCTACTCACCTACACCAGCCTATTCTTACAGAATGGGGAATCAGTTGCTCATACAATAATCAATATGAATTGCTATCCCTTACAGCATGTGTCAAATTCATTCCCTAGGGGTAGGATCAATCTTAATGACCGTGGTGCTACTCCCTTCGGTCACTGTTGTTCTTGTTATTTCAACTATTAATTCTTCACCTTCAACTGGTTCAATCTGATTCATGATGAGCACCCTCTCATCTTTCTCTTTGATTAATGTCAGGTCACATCCTTTCGGGTCCCAAACCACTTGTCCCTTTGTTTGGTGATGTGTCCATCCACAGAGTGCCATCTCCGGTAAGGGTTTGATCCTTATGATTGAGATAGACTTCAGTTCTCCTGCTTCTGTTATAAGTTGAGGTGGAACAGAGATTCAAACCTTGTCAGTCTTTTTGGATTGTTCGGCTGATTCCTTTCTTCTCTTCCTGCTTCCACCATACATCTTGATTGTGCATTAGTCTGTTGTTTCTATACTAGCATTCACTGTTACTTCTGTTATGTCAATGTCATTATTCTTTTGTTGTTCTAACTTCAATTGTCTGTAAAGGAGACCATTCAAAAGTTTAAAAGTCAATTGTGGGGAAATCCCCATTTTCTTCAGCTTGCAGGACTTTTCCTCCTCTTTCTTCACCTGAGGCTCCCTCCTCAGGCCGGACTTAACTTCCATCTGGAAGGTTTAAATTTTTAGGGAAAAGATGTTCTCATTCTGTGCCTTGTGAGGCCTCTCCTCCTCTTCTGGGTGCATTAGTCGGTGCACTTGTCGTATTTTGGCTTTCACTTGATTTGCTGTTTTCTTGGCTCCTCCCTGGCGTCTCAATCGTTTCCGCTGCTCCTGCTCCCTCCAGGCTCCCTCCTGGTGAATCAGCATCCTCTGTGTCCTCATCTCTATGTGGTTGTATCATTCTCTCTGTTGGGACTCGTGTGCAGTGGTTTAGATGATACCACGTCTTGCTTCCTTTCACTTGGACTGCTGTTTTTGTGGCTGTTGCCACCTCGTAGGGTCCTTCTCTCCTCGGTTGATCCCACTTCCTCCGGAACACTCGAACGTAGACTAGATCTCCTGGTATCACTGGAAGAGGTCCTTCTGGTCCCCTTGGATCATCAGACGCGGAACCTCTCGTCCTGGTTCAGGTTTCTGCCTTCTTTCTGTGAGGCATTCATACTTAGAGACTTATGGCCTCTGTTCTATGATTACACCATACATCCTCTTACTTCCATCACTCATCACACAACAAACTGACATTCCAGCTGAAGCTGGCGAACCCCTCTCCTTCTGTTTTCCTAGACATAAGACTTGGAAAACAACAGACAAAACATAACAGCATTGACAATGTTATGTGTTATGCATAAATATATTCATGCAAACTGAAATCTGAGACCATGACAATTTCCCATCTGCTCCATTTTAACTGATAATCATGTGCATAACCTTAATCAACATGATCTCTTCTTGACGTAATTCAACACTATATATGCTTTCACATCAATTCCTTTAACATGTTTGTTTAGAGTATAATATCCTATCATCTATTCTTTTTCACATGATGCATTAAAAAATGAAACAAGTAGCCCCCAAACTCAACCCAGTATGTCTATAGTGGAATCTAGTCTCTCTCTCTCTCTCTCTGATTCCACGTCCTCTGTCATGGTGTTTTCAAGCTCACCCTTTATTCAGCTGGACCTCACTTCTCGTGAGACTTATGTACCCACCAAAGAGAAACATGAAGAACTTTACCACTGCAGTGTTGTAAGAAGTATACCACCAGCCTGGTGTATCTTGATGTACACTCAGTCTCCAGAATGCAGCCCAAGCCCTTCCATTTCTGGCTGTTTTTTCCTGAGGACATACACACTAACACATGGGTTATTCCCTGACAACAGACTTCCTTCTTATAGCAAGATCACTAAATCTTAATTTTTAATAACAGCCCTATGTAACCATTCTGCCTCAAATACCTGGCCTCCTGCCACAGAAATATTCATAATGATAGTCAAATGATTGTCCCTACAGCAACTGCTGTAAAATAACATATAATCATTCAAGCGTCTTCCAGTTGGATTAATATCCAATCCTAACAAAACTAAGTCATAAGTTTCTTAAACTTTTGCTCTAATGTTCAAAATGCCACCACTTATTCTTTTTACCATATCTTTGGATATGTGAATTGTTCTATTTACTTTTGAATTGTCCCTATATTTTACACAGCCAGCTGTCTTTCCTTTTGTGTGAATTATCTCTATTTTTATACATAGGTTCTAGAAATAACACCCCTTCACTACCATTACCTTCATTTATGAGTCCCCTAACCCATAACAGCCATTGTTTGATACATACTTAAAACATCCTTAAGTCAATTTATATATCATTTATATCAGTATCAGTCCCCCCTCAGGAACATATACACAACCTTATGTTCCTCAAAACAAAAATAAATTGACCAAACGAAAAAAATAAATATATATATATATATAAAATAATTGCACATGTGCAATATTATCACTATTTGTAATGAAATGAAACCTGGGAATAACGTCCATCCATGTACTTCTATGCCAATGTTATTGTTGGTCTCTTTCTTCTTCATCATTGGGTATCAACGCACAACAGAATACCTTTTTATTCCATTATATTATAAAATTTTTATCATTACAATTCCAATGACATTATAAAACAAAATAAACAAAAAACCTTATCTAATCTTCTGTAAGTTGTCAACCTCCTTGTCTCAGGAGTATTATCCAGAGCTACCCTAGGCCAATTAAATTTAAACAGTTCTATATCGAAATAACTAAACAGTTCTTTTTTAAATACATTTTCCAACCCAATATTCAGAATAACAGTCCTTAGTGTTTACTTTAACTCAAATTTGACCTTATCTATTCAATACACATCATCCCTTTAATAATTAACATTTATACTAAACACTTTTATTACCAGTATTATCTATCTTCCCAATAGCCCTTTTGTCTCAGTTTTTCTCTCATGAGTGGCCTGGTAATAAAAGTTCAATACCCCAATTCCTTTAATTCATAATTCACCCTGGCCCATATCATTTCAACATGTCTATTATTTGATACAGTTCACAGGTCATCAGACACAGGTGTCCCTCACTATTCAGTCGATCAGGGTGGGTTTGAGCTCCACACCCACTTGTGGTGATATTCTCTCCCATGCCTTAAAGCATTCTGACGTCACCTTTTATGATAACTCCCTAATTCTACTGGTGATCTCTCAGATGAATTACAGATGATGTATTTATCAACAAAACCCTCACAGAAACCCACACTCCAATAAACCCTTTGGAGTAACTTTCATCACTTTTTATATGCAGAATGAACAAAGCACATTTGTGTATGTACCCAAAGACCATAACCCCAAGGAACTGATAATTTTACCTATGAACACATGTTATATCAAAAAACAAAAATAAAAAATAAACCTAACTGAATAACTTATTCAATTTAAGGGTACAACTCTTCATAATTTTCCCAGGGACATAATAGATTTTCAAAGTAATTATACATTTTGAATAGAGTCTTGTGTCTTTTAATCATTTTATAATTAAATCCCACCTGTTCCAACAATTTCTAGTAAAAGGTGATCAGTCTTTCACAGGAAATTCTTAGGAATCAGGGCATCTTGACACCATTAATATGTTTCCACTCCCGTTTCTTTAGGAACAACTTAAATACATTTTTCAAAAAACATTTCCATCCTTCTGCATACCCAAATTGAAACTGAAGTGGAAAAAGCCCTTCCAATAAATCTACTAATGCATATTCATTCCCAGTACATGGTGCACTTACTAGTGAACCATAGCCAATAGCACACAGGGACTGGACTCACTTATCCAGAACTCCAATGTTGTAGCCTTATCCAGATATTTTTATAGCAGCTGACTTTAATTAACTGCTTTCCACAGTAATACAGTCTCCAATGATATTTTGACCAGAGAAGATTAAACCCTTTTTTTTTTCTGGAAAAGAAAGTATACATATCGTTAATTTCACAACGTCAGCTATTAATTATTATCATTATTAATTCATTTTATCCGTTTGGTTTATTCTATTCTTATAGCTCTAATCAATTTTATGATTACATTTACATTACATTTAAGTCATTTAGCAGACTCTCTTATCCAGAGCGACTCACAAATTGGAAAGCTCATATACATTCATCCTGGTCCCCCCGTGGGAATTGAACCCTCAACCCAGGCGTTGCAAGCACCATGCTCTACCAACTGAGCCACACAGGTCCACTGCCCGCTCCGTTAAGATCTCTATCTAACGTCTTACTTTTACCTTTATTTATTTATTTTGTCTATACTTTCTTACCTCTTCTCTATATTCTTATTGTTTGATCCTATGGTCAATTTACTAGTGAGTCAAGCCTCAGTATTTTTTACACCCCTCTCTGCCCTTCAGACTATTCTTAGACCGTAATTTCTGTGACCACAGAGTGACTAGCACCTGTTTTTTCCCCTTACTTTGTTTCACCGTACGTGAATTCTTAATGTGTCCTGGATTTCACTATTTATCACTATTTATCTTAAATAACCTAGATTCGTTTTTAACTTTATAGTACAATTTCAATTTATCGACGATTCTACTTTCTGTTTTGTTACCCACTTCCTATCCGTATTATACTATTCGGTTAACGCCTTTTGAAGTATTTTTATTTATTATTTGTTTTGACACCTTTTTGTTATTCTTACCGCGGTCTCTTACCACTTTATCACATCAGTGTTTTTATCCTTGCTTATAACTTATTTTACTTCGATGTTTCTTAACTTCGTTCCCTCTGCCTAATAGCAGTTAACGGCACCCTTCATCAACTCTACTCTGTCACAGGAGAGCTGCGCGCTCCCTTTTCTGGACGTTCTGCCTACACACACAACTTGTCTTTCCTTCCTAATGTTCTATTTTTACACAGATCCACTCATTTCTTACAACATTCTCATTCATCCTTTTTATTTTTCATCTGTTCATTCAATCCCTTTGTTTTTACCTCAAAACAACTTAGTCTTTCTTTATTGACTTAATTCACTTCCTCCTACATAAGCCTAGACTGCTAAGATTTCTACAATATGACGAGACTACTGTCTAATCGGATCAGCTTGTCTTCATATCCTATTCACCCCCCCAATACTGATCTTTTCTTCTATTATTAGAGTAGTATTGTGGCGTAACCTACTGAATTACAAAACCCTGTTAGCTAGACAGAGCGTTTTTTTATTCGCAGGATTTCTTTTGCATTTGAACGCCGCACAATCGGGCTAACGTTCTTCCTGCCTTCTAAATATTCATCCGTTCAGTCCCCCTTTCTGGGGCAGTAGCCATGAAATATTTATTTAACTACTGATTTATGCTCTGACCGTATAAGCTACTTTTGCAGTTGAACGCCGCACAATCGGGCTAACGTTTTCCTGCGACCTAAATACTTCACCCGTTCAGTCCCCCGTTCTGGGGCGGTAACCATGAAATATTTATTTAACTACTAAATATTCACCAACAGACCCTTCTGCCGTGACGTGAATATCCCACCCAAGCAGACCTCTTTAAAAATGTTCCTTTTTTAAAGAGCGGTATCGTGGCTTCCTAACTACTTATTTATGCAGTTCTCTATTACTTTTAGAGCCGTTATTCATAAGTAACCTGTCCAAGCATTCCTTCTACTAATTTTATTGAAGAGGTATCACAGGATTTTCTACCTACATTATCTGTTTTGACCGTATGAGCTGTCCCTTATTATAACCAGCCATCTCAGCCAGATGTGCAAACAACCGCATCATTTAACCTCTAACGAGCCTCTACCCCGGATCCGGGAGCACCCCCCACCCCCCCCCACACTGATTAGCATAGCTAGCATAGCTTCACAAGTAAATAGTAGCATCTAAATATCATTAAATCACATGTCCAAGACACCAGATGAAAGATACAGATCTTGTGAATAAAGCCACCATTTCAGATTTTTAAAATGTTTTACAGGGAAGACAAAATATGTAAATCTATTAGCTAAACACGTTAGCAAAATACACCACTTTTCTAACTCCATCAGTTTCTTACTACTTCAGTGCTATCACCAATTCGGCTAAACTAAGATATTTATAGCCACTAACCAAGAAAAAACCTCTTCAGATGACAGTCTGATAACATATTTATGGTATAGGATAGGTTTTGTTAGAAAAAAGTGCATATTTCAGGTAGAAATCACAGTTTACAATTGCACCGACCATCACAAGACGACTAGAATTACTATAGAGAGCAACGTGTATGACCAATTTACTCTTAATAAAACATTTCATAAGAATAGACAAAGCATAGCAATGGAAAGACCCAGCTCTTGTGATTCCAGACAATATTTCAGATTTTCTAAGCGTTTTACAGCGAAAACACAATAAATCGATAAGTTAGCATACCACATGTGAAAACGTTACCAGAGCATCGATTCCAGCCAAAGAGCGCTATAACGTAATCACCGCCAAAATATATAAATTTTTTCACTAACCTTCTCAGAATTCTTCCGATGACACTCCTGTAACATCATTTTACAACATACATATACAGTTTGTTCGAAAAGGTGCATATTTAGCCATACAAAACCGTGGTTACACAATAAAAATACTAGGAAATCAAGCCTCAATATGTCTGACGTCATCTATCAGAGTGATCTAGTTTAATTGAAAGCTAATCATATACTTGACTAAAAAATACAGGGTTGACAGGAATCGAAAGACAAATTAGTTCTTAACCTCTCTAGGATGAGAGTGGCGCTAGCGGCACTCCCCCCCCACCCCCACTGAAAAACCAGTGCCGCGAAATTCAAAAACAATATTTTTTTTAAATATTTAACTTTCACACATTAAAGTCCAATACAGCTAATGAAAGACACAGATCTTGTGAATCCAGTCAACATGTCCGATTTTTAAAATGTTTTACAGGGAAGACACAATATGTAAAGATGTACATCTATTACCTAAAAATACATTAGCATAATCCACCATCTTTTATTTGTCCACCAACACCAGTAGCTATCACCAATTCGGCTAAACTAAGATATTTATAGCCCCTAACCAATAAAAAAACTCATCAGATGACAGTCTGATAACATATTTATGGTATGGGATAGGTTTTGTTAGAAAAAAGTGCATATTTCAGGTAGATGGCCTAGGTTACAATTGCACCCACCGTCACAAATGGAATAGAAAAACTACTTAGAGCAACGTGTTTACCTACTTACTAATCATCAAACATTTCGTAAAAATACACAGCATACACGAATCGAAAGACACAGATCCTGTGAATACAGACAATATTTCAGATTTTCTAAGTGTCTTACAGCGAAAACACAATAAATCGTTATATTAGCATAGCACATAGCACATAGCAGCCCAGCATTGATTCTAGCCAAAGTGAGCGATAAAAGTAAACATCGCCAAAATATATTAATTTTTTCACTAACCTTCTCAGAATTCTTCAGATGACACTCCTGTAACATCATATTACACAATCCATATAGAGTTTGATCGAAAATGTTTATATTTAGCCACCAAAATCATGGTTAGACAATGTGAAATGTAGCTCAGCTGGTCAGAAAAAGTCTGTGCGCCACTTAGACAGTGATCTACTCTTATACATAAATACTCATAAACGTGACTAAAAAATATAGGGTGGACAGGGATTGATAGACAATTTAATTCTTAATACAATCGCGGAATTACATTTTTTAAATTATCCTTACTTTTCAATACAGCTTGCGCCAAGCCAAGCTACGTCAAAAAACATGGCGTCCGAAGCCACTAACACTTTTCGACAGAAACACGATTTATCATAATAAAAATGTCCTACTTTGAGCTGTTCTTCCATCGGTATCTTGGGCAAAGGATCCTTTCTTGGGTCCAATCGTCTTTTGGTGGAAAGCTGTCCTCTTGCCATGTGGAAATGCCAACCGCGTTCGGGATGAACTGGAAGCGTGCCCAGCAACTCACAGCGTTTCAGAAATAAATGTCCCAAAATCGCACTAAACGGATATAAATTGCTATAAAACGCTTTAAATTAACTACCTTATGATGTTTTTAACTCCCATAACGAGTAGAAACATGACCAGAGTAATATTACTCCCTCCACTAATGCTTGGAACAGGTGCGGTCGGTGTCCTCTAGGCGCATGACGCAGCTCCAAAAGATTGACTAGCCTCAGGGTTTTTTAATTTATAGTGCCTGTGAACGCGCAATCGACCCAATTCAAATCGTCATCACGTAAAGACATCCAGGGGAAGACGTAAGCAGTGTCCGTATAGTCATAGCAATAACAGTGGCCTTTTAACTGACTCCAGAACAGTGGCAAAAATTTCTGAATTCTGACTCCATGTCAGGGAAATTGCTGTAGAATGGGCTCTGTTCCACTTAGAGACAAAATTTCAACTCCTATAGAAACTATAGACTGTTTTCTATCCAATAATAATAATAATATGCATATTGTACGATCAAGAACTTTGTGGGAAGCCGTTTCAAAAAATTACACGATTAGCATAAATAGCCACAACAGCGCCCCCATCCTCAACAGGTTAATGCAACCGCTGACTTACATTTTTAAAATTATCCTTACTTTTCAATACAGGGTTCGCCAAGTGACGCGATAACAAACAAAATGGCGAAATATGCGTTTAAAATATTTCGACAGAACAACGATTTATCATATTAAATATTGCTTACTTTGAGCTGTTCTTCCATCAGATTCTTGGGCAATGTATCCTTTCTATGTTGTAATCTTCTTTTGGTCGATAGATGTCCTCTGTCCTTGGAAATATCCACTAACGATCGAACGGGACCACAAAACGTGTCCAAAGTTTCAGAGTGCACGACAAATAAATTCCTCAGAATCGCACTAAACGGATATAAATTGCTATAAAACGGTTCAAATTAACTACATTATGATGTTTTTAACAACTATAACGACTGAAAACATGACCGGAGAAATATTGCTGGTTAGACAACGATTTGGAATGAGGCAAGTCCGATGTCCTTCACGCTTCAGGCGCGCGACGAGAAAGGGAGGTCCCTATACATTTTGTTCTTTTATAATGTCTGTGATTGTGCAATCGATTCCATTCAAAACGTGATGACGTACAGACACCCAGAGGAAGACGTAGGCAGTGTCGGTTTCTTCATAGCATTCACTGTCGCCTTAAAAACAGACTCCAGATCAGGGGTAAATATTTCTGAAATCTGACCCCTGTCATGAAAAGTGCTGTAGATATTGTTCTGTACCACTCAGAGACAAAATTCCAACTTCTATAGAAACTAGAAAGTGTTTTCTATCCAATAATAACAATAATATGCATATTGTACGATCAAGAATTTAGCACGAGGCAGTTTAATTTGGAGACCCAAATATGCTAATGCGGAACAGCACCCCCTATAGTTCCAAGAGGTTAAGCTACACATTCGAACGGTCTGATCAGAACGAGCGCATGCATGCCCACTCTACATCTAACACAAGCAAAGTTCACAGCACCTATTCACTCAGTCTCTATACATGCGCATACATTTATATTTAATACAATTCCCCAAATTACACATACATGCAAATTCATTGAATTTAAAAGTTCTTTTGTATTTACTGGTTTCATTTTAGGAAATTTGAAAGAGAGACTTACGTGGCGCCCCTCTCGCTGAGACAGTATCTCTGAAGCAATCTACACAAACATTTCCACTATTGTAAGAACTAGCTTACCTTCTTATAATTGGGCGGCCACCCTTGTTTGTCAGATTGTCCAAAGAAACTATCTCCAGCCCTGAACACCATTCCTCAGTCCCTGTCCCTCCTGGCAAGCTCGCCAAATATGTCGTGGAAAATCATTTCAAATACAACGCTTATCAGAACTTGTAAAATCAAACATGCTTTTTATTACAATTGTATAGCCAACTGGCATGTCCCCGCGGAACACACCCCGCGGAACACACACCTCTCAGAAGTCCAGTCCTTTATATTTATACCCACATAGTATTGTCCGTCCCTTATGAAGTCATTCACCACCATCTGCCTTCAATTAGTTTATAATGGTGGCCGGACCCTCTATCCCAGTGTGTCAACAGACCCCATGCCCCTTCCCTTCACCACTAAATCAATGCACTCTTTGTTCTAGTCTCCCCTATCCTTAGTGTGTCCAATTGCTTTAGGCGCCTCTCTGTCTGACATGTATGTACGTAATGGAATGGTCAGACTATATGCCTAGTGTCCAATTGCTTTAGGCGCCTCTCTGGTATGTGTGCTTTTAGTGGAATGTGTAGACTATAAGTCTAGTGTGTCCAATTGTTTTAAGTGCCCATGTGTCTGGTCAGTCTGTCAGCACAATGGAGAAAATAAGAGGGCCAGAACGTCCCTTAGTATATCTCCATTACCACAGTCTCATGATCAACGTGAACATGTGGTTCGTTACTTTAATGTTCAGCTGTCTTATGTTACTACTACACGTGGTAAGTGTTCATGATTCATTTATTCAAGAAACACTCAAACAAAATAACAGCAAAAAAACGAAAGCGAACAGTTCTGTCAGGCACAGACACTAAACAGAAAATAAGATCCCACAAAACCCAAAAGGAAAACTTATATATGATCCCCAATCAGAGACAACGATAGATAGCTGCCTCTGATTGGGAACCACACTCGGCAAAAAACAAAGGAAAAGAAAACATAGACTTTCCCACCCGAGTCACACCCTGACCTAACCAAACATAGAGAATAACAAGGATCTCTAAGGTCAGGGCATCCCAAAAGGTGCTGACTCCGGCCGCAAACCTGAACCTATAGGGGAGGGTCCGGGTGGGCATCTACTCTCGGTGGCGGCTCCGGTTCGGGACGTAGCCCCCGCTTCTGTGGAACCGGACCGGGGACCGCCGCCGCAGGCTCCGGACCGGGGACCGCCGCCGCAGGCTTCGGACAGGAGACCGTCGCCGCAGGCTCCGGACCGGGGACCGCCGCCGCAGGCTCCGGACAGGGGACCGTCGCTGCAGGCTCCGGGCCATGGATCGTCACTGGAGGCTCCGAACCATGGATCATCACTGGAGGCTCCGGGTCATGGATTATCACTGGAGGCTTCGTGCCATGGATCATCACTACAGGCTCCGGGCCATGGATCGTCGGTGCAGGCTCCGGGCCATGGATCATCACTGGAGGCTCCGAACCATGGATCATCACTGGAGGCTCCGGGCCATGGATCATCACTGGAGGCTCCGAACCATGGATCATCACTACAAGCTCCGGGCCATGGATCATCACTGGAGGCTTTGTGCCATGGATCATCACTGGAGGCTTTGTGCCATGGATCATCACTGGAGGCTTTGGACCATGGATCATCACTGGAGGCTTTGGACCATGGATCATCACTGGAGGCTTTGGACCATGGATCATCACTGGAGGCTCCGAACCATGGATCATCACTGGAGGCTTCATGCCATGGATCATCACTACAGGCTCCGGGCCATGGATCATCACTGGAGGTTTTGGACCATGGATCATCACTGGAGGCTTTGGACCATGGATCATCACTGGAGGCTTCGTACGTGGAGCCGGAACAGGTCTCACCGGACTGAGGAGACGTACTGGCAGCCTGGTACGTGGATCTGCCACAACGCGTCCTGGCTGGATACCCACTCTAGCTCGGTGAGTGTGGAGAGCTGGCACAGGACGCACTCGGCTAAGAAGGCGCACTGGAGGCATAATGCGTATAGCCGGCGCAGGATATACTGGACCGTGGAGGCCCACTGGATGTATGGAGCGTAGAGCTGGCACAACTCGTCCTGGCTGAATAACCCCTGTAGCACGGCAAGTGCGGGGAGCTGGAACAGGCCGCACTGGGTTGTGCTGGCGAACTGGGGGTACCATGCGTAGAGCTGGCGCAGGATATCCTGGGCCGAAGAGACGCACCGGAGAGCAGGAGCGCTGAGCCAGCACAATCCGTCCTGGCTGGATGCCCACTCTAGCACGGCAACTGCGGAGAGCTTGCACAGAGCGCACCGAAGGCACGGTGCGCAGAACCGGAAAACGTGGCACTTGAACCGTGACCAACTCCTTATTGTATTTACAGAGAGTTGGTTCTCGTTCACCCCTTAGTTCTGTTCGTTCAGCTCGCTCCGCTCGCCAACTCGTGTGCCCCCCCATTTTTTTTGAGGCTGCATCTCCAGCTCCCGGCGTTGCTCTAATTCCTCGTATCGTTGCCGTTCCGCTCTCTCTGCCTCCATCTGCTCCCTTGAACGGCGATACTCTCTAATCCGGATCCTGGGTCCTTCTCCCCTCAGGATCTCCTCCCATGTCCACTCAT
Source organism: Salvelinus alpinus (assembly GCF_045679555.1). NCBI lineage: Eukaryota > Metazoa > Chordata > Actinopteri > Salmoniformes > Salmonidae > Salvelinus > Salvelinus alpinus. Next base: position 56,587,925 of record NC_092093.1, read on the forward strand.
CCTGGCCACGCTGCGTGGTCCGTTTTTGGTGGGATCTTCTGTTACGGCTCTCGTTAGTGGAAAGAGTGGACCAAGGCGCAGCGTGGTAAGTGTTCATGATTCGTTTATTCAAGAAACACTCAAACAAAATAACAACAGCGAAAAAACGAAAGCATACAGTTCTGTCAGGCACAGACACTAAACAGAAAATAAGATCCCACAAAACCCAAAATGAAAACAACAACTTATATATGATCCCCAATCAGAGACAATGATAGACAGCTGCCTCTGATTGGGAACCACACTCGGCAAAAAACAAAGGAAAAGAAAACATAGACTTTCCCACCCGAGTCACACCCTGACCTAACCAAACATAGAGAATAACAAGGATCTCTAAGGTCAGGGCGTGACAATGATACACCCCTCACTATTGTCATTGGATTCACTATTTGCACTGTATGTCTACATAACCTGGTTCAAGCATTCATGGCTTTACCCTGAAGAAGGCACAGTGGTGCCGAAACGTTGGTGTTTTACCTAATAAATTACTGGGAGTTTATATATATAGAGTGTGCAACTCTCTTTGTTTTTATAGCTTATGTAACGGATGTGAAATGGCTAGCTAGTTAGCGGGTACGCGCTAATAGCATTTCAATCGGTTACGTCACTTGCTCTGAGACCTGAAGTAGGGTTTCCCCTTGCTCTGCAAGGGCCGCGGCTTTTGTGGAGCGATGGGTAACGACGCTTCGTGGGTGTCAGTTGTTGATGTGTGCAGAGGGTCCCTGGTTTGCGCCCGTGTCGGGGCGAGGGGACGTACTAAAGTTATACTGTTACACTTACAGTGTATTCACTGTTCGTCTGCACCTCTACAATAAGTAACATTCTCTGAGTGTGCTCCAGCTAATGCTATTTATATGACCTGAACATAACAAATAAAATAAAAAACATCTAAAGATATTAAGGGTCTACAACAAAATACTTAAATACATGTAATTTAGTCCTTGAAACATTTTATTGAAATACTGTAGAATTCCATTAATTCTTATGGAGGACTGCTTCTTCTGGGGAGTACCATATATAGAGACCGGTGGATTTAAAGTCTCTCATTGGCTGTTACATAGCATCATCGGTCAGGCATTTTTTATTGACATCACTGGTACAGTCTCTCCCAATAATAATAATATTATCTTATGTCAATGTACAGTTGATTTTTCAATTGGTAGGTATGTTGTCAAGGAGTGAGGTGACATGTGTTTGTGAGCAGAGGACCACTGGTTTGAGCCCGGTATGGTGACAGGGACAGTGGTGGAAGCTATACTGTTAGCTGCACACTGACGTCGGTTTCACATACACATACAGTGACATGAAACAGTATTTACCCCTTTCCGGTTCTCAATTTTTTTTTATACTGAATGTTATCAGATCTTCAACCAAAACCTATTAGATAAAGGGAACTTGAGTTACCAAATAACAAAAAAAAAATATAGTTATTAATTTATATAATTCACAAAGTTAGGCATCAACCAATTCCCCGTGTGAAAAATAAATTGCTCCCTTACACTCAATAACTGGTTGTGTCACCATTCCAAAACACATGATCAAGTCAGCAAATTTAAAGTTTTGTAATGGCCTAGTCCAGACCTAATGCCAAATGAGACATTGTTACAGTTCATGCTTGAAAACCCACAAATGTCGCTGAGTTAAAGCAGTTCTGCATGGGACAGTGGGACAAAATTCCTCCACAGCAACGTGAGAGACTGATCAACAACTACAGGAAGTGTTTGGTTGGAGTCATTTCAGCTGAAGGAGACACAACCAGTTATTGAGAGTAAGGGGCAATTAAATAAATCAATAAGTATGTCATTGTTGTGTTGTTAGTTCGGTTCCATGTATCTAATATCAGCTTTTGATTGAATATCTGATAACATTCAGTATCAAAAACATGCAAAAGTAGAATAAATGTAAAGGGGGCAAATACTTTTTCACAGCACTGTTTGAATCCAGACTATTAAACTGCACTAGTCAGGAATTAACCTCACACTTTTCTACACAATTAAATGGAATGAATACAGCACATCCCATGAAATATCATGACTTGTGGTCATTCCTTTATGTCTGATTCATAACTAGTTGTTGTTGTGTGGAAGACTCACCTGACATAAAGAGACCAATGAGAAAAAACATGTTCTCAGGACAAGCCATGTGAGAACTCACACACTACTAATCACCTGAAACAGTACAAACATACACTTACTGGTAGAGTAGCTTAACTCACACAACACATTGCATTGAACCATCTCCATATCAATATACTATGTCCTTCAGTTGTGAAGATAATACATGAACAAACAGCAGTACTTTAGAACATATTGAATCTCATTACTCATAATTCATTTCCTTTCATTTATTTTGAACATTCAAATTAACAGAAGATATACTGAAGAAGTCGATACTTGCCTTAGACGGTAACGTAAACTGTCTACAGCAGAGACTGTCACACACATAGTGAGGTCTGACAAACTAAAGTGCTGATATTCATGTGACACATGAACTTCCTTATAACTGTATGAGAAATGATTTTTAAAGAATACTACAGTATTTATTTAACAGGATGTTGAATAGTCTATGTGCTGGGTTTATTTTCAGTTGTGAAAACACTGTATTCAAATATAAGTTCTTAGAACACGGTCATTTTCTACTGAACCTTCTACTCCAGAACAATTAGTTTCAGTCACTTGAAACATTGCAGAGGTGGCCTTAGTCATGTTTCACCAGTTTCAAATGAAATGGAGCCCAGCTGCCCACTGACTGATTCTTAACACATTGTGGAGGGAGAGCTGGAGGCTCTGGAGGACAAGGTGAGGAATGAATTGAACCAGAAGGGGATGTTATTAGAGAGAAATCTAAGACTATTGGACTCTACATTACAAACTCATGCTGCGAAATGTTGGCGATTAGGATATAAAGGGTCTGTCTCCAAGAGGATGGTGTTTACAGAACATTTGTTGGTCTGATTAGGATATAAAGGGTCTGTCTCCAAGAGGCTGGTGTTTACAGAGCATTTGTTGGTCTGATTAGGATATAAAGGGTCTGTCTCCAAGAGGATGGTGTTTACAGAACATTTGTTGGTCTGATTAGGATATAAAGGGTCTGTCTCCAAGAGGATGGTGTTTACAGAACATTTGTTGGTCTGATTAGGAAATAAAGGGTCTGTCTCCAAGAGGCTGGTGTTTACAGAACATTTGTTGGTCTGATTAGGATATAAAGGGTCTGTCTCCAAGAGGCTGGTGTTTACAGAACATTTGTTGGTCTGATTAGGATATAAAGGGTCTGTCTCCAAGAGGATGGTGTTTACAGAACATTTGTTGGTCTGATTAGGAAATAAAGGGTCTGTCTCCAAGAGGCTGGTGTTTACAGAACATTTGTTGGTCTGAATAGGATATAAAGGGTCTGTCTCCAAGAGGCTGGTGTTTACAGAACATTTGTTGGTCTGATTAGGATATAAAGGGTCTGGCTCCAAGAGGATGGTGTTTACAGAACATTTGTTGGTCTGATTAGGAAATAAAGGGTCTGTCTCCAAGAGGCTGGTGTTTACAGAACATTTGTTGGTCTGATTAGGAAATAAAGGGTCTGTCTCCAAGAGGCTGGTGTTTACAGAACATTTGTTGGTCTGATTAGGATATAAAGGGTCTGTCTCCAAGAGGCCAGTTAGACATTTTCTCTGCTGAATGTTACTGGATGTTGACTCCCTGTTGCAACTTGTATTAAACCTGATTGATTCATGATTAACTTTATCAACGACTTCTCTTCTCTTTTGTTCACAGACGCACAAATGTCATACCCCCAGGACATGCTAACCTCTCACCTTTGCAATGACAGAGGAAGTTAGCATATTTTTTTTGGGGGGGGGGCGGTATGATATATGATATTTCTCACTCATAATATTTCACAATTCATCCAGGACTATCCATAATCATGGTAGAATTAACAATAATGAATTTAGAAATATATTATATTCTTAATTACAATAAAAGTTACTGCAAAATAACAAAATACATTATTTACCATTCATTGGGCACAAAATAATCTGAAACACAAACAGAGTAGAGTCAGAAGCCTGATGTAGTCATTGCGTGCTATGAATATTGGACCAAATACTAAACCTTTTTGCACTTTAATACATATATAAGTGAATTTGTCCCAATACTGTTGGTCCCCTAAAATGGGGGGACAATGTACAAAAGGTGCTGTAATATCTAACCTGTTCACCCGATATAGATGAAAATACCCTGAAATGAAAGTTGATAGTCTGCACTTTAACCTCAATGTCATTGTATCATTTCAAATCCAAAGTGATGGAGTACAGAGATGAAAAAGTGAAATAAATGGCACAGTCCCAATACTTTTGGAGCTGACTGTACACATGACATACTGCGACACTTAATACTTAACATCAAATCAAATCAAATGTTATTTTTTCACGTGCTGAATACAACAGGTGTAGACATTACCGTGAAATGCTTACTTTCAAGCCCTTAACCAACAATGCTGTTTCTAGAAAAATACGAGTTAATACAAATATTTACAAAAAAAAACATTTTTTTTATTTATTTCACCTTTATTTAACCAGGTAGGCAAGTTGAGAACACGTTCTCATTTACAATTGCGACCTGCCCAAGATAAAGCAAAGCAGTTCGACACATACAACACAGAGTTACACATGGAGTAAAACAAACATACAGTCAATAATACAGTAGAAAAATAAGTCTATATACAATGTGAGCATGTGAGGTGAGATAAGGGAAGTAAAGGCAAAAAAAGGACATGGTGGCGAAGTAAATACAATATAGCAAGTAAAACACTTGAATGGTTGATTTGCAGTGGAAGAATGTGGAAAGTAGAGATAGAAATAATGGGGTGCAAAGGAGCTAAATAAATAAATAAATACAGTAGGGAAGGAGGTAGTTGTTTGGGCTAAATTATAGATGGGCTATGTACAGGTGCAGTAATCTATGAGCTGCTCTGACAGCTGGTGCTTAAAACTTCTTGCCACTAGGGGGGTGCCATTTCGACATAGTCCAAATTCGTCTCCAAATTAAACTGCCTCGTACTCAATTCTTGCTCGTACAATATGCATATTATTATTACTATTGGATAGAAAACACTCTCTAGTTTCTAAAACCGTTTGAATTATGCCTGTGGGTGAAACAGAACTCGACTTAGAGCAATTTTCCTATGTGTATGTCAGAATTCAGAATTGTACTGGCTGCTCTGAGACCTGTGTATTAATTTGCCTGTCCTCTATTGGTTGAGATGCACTGCATACGCCTTCCCCTGGGTGTCAGCGAATAGGGAGACTTGAAATGGAGTCTCTGTGTAATTCCCAAAGTTTATAAATTGATTGGAATCAAGGTGGCCATTCTTTGGGATCTGCGCTCGGGCACGAAGAGGAGCTTTGCATATCGTTGTGGAAGCTCTGGTTTTAGCTCCTTAGATAATTCCGGTCATGTTTTTATTCGATATAAGCTTTAAAGACATCATAATCTTGTTATTTTGAACCGAATTATTTCAGTTTATATCAGTTTATTGCGATTTTCTGGCATTTCTTTGTGACGCACTTTCAAGAGTTGGACACTTTCCCTGTACATGCCGAACGTTAGTGGCCATTTCGACAGGACAAGAGGACATCTTTCGACCAAAAGACGATTAGACCGGAGAAAGGACACATTGCCCAAGATTCTGATGGAAGCTCAGCTAATAGTAAGAACTATTTATGCTGATAAATCGTTGTTCTGTTGAAAAATGGTAAACGCATAAGCTGACATTTTTTTGGGGGTAGCTTCGCTTTGGCGCAACTTGTATTGCGCAGTAAGGTTAATTTTAAAAATGTAATTCAGCGATTGCATTAAGAACTAATTTGTCTTTCAAATGCTGTCCACGCTGTATTTTTTTGTCAAGTTTATGATTATTTAATGATTAGACTAAGTCACTCTCCAAGATGGCGCCCGACATTTTCTGCCCAGTTTAGCTACTTTTCTCATTGTATAACCACGATTTGTGATGCTAAATATGCACATTTTCGAACAAACTCTATATGCATTGTGTAATATGATGTTACAGGACTGTCATCTGAAGAATTCTGAGAAGGTTAGTGAAAAAAATTATATATTTTGGTGGCGATAACGTTATCACCCCTTTTGCATTGATTCAATGCTGGGGTGATGTTAGCTCATGTGGTATGCTAATATAACGATATATTGTGTTTTCGCTGTAAAACACTTAGAAAATCTGAAATATTGTCTGGATTCACAAGATCTGTGTCTTTCGATTGCTGTAGGCTGTGTATTTTTCTGAAATGTTTTAGGATGAGTATTTTGGTAATTGACGTCGGTCTCTGTAATTATTCCGGCTGCTTCCAACGCTATTTCAGATTGCAGCTGCAATGTACAACTGTGATTTATACCTGAAAAATGCACATTTTTCTAAAAAAAAATATCCTATACCATAAATATGTTATCAGACTGTCATCTTATGAAGTTGTTTCTTGGTTAGTGGCTATATATATCTTTATTTAGTCGAATTATTGATAGCTACTGATGCAGGAAAAAAATTGTGGAGAAAAAAATGTGTGTCTTTTGCTATCGTGGTTAGCTAATAGATTTACATATTGTGTCTTCCCTGTAAAACACTTAGAAAATCTGAAATATTGTCTGGATTCACAAGATCTGTGTCTTTCGATTGCTGTAGGCTGTGTATTTTTCTGAAATGTTTTAGGATGAGTATTTTGGTAATTGACGTCGGTCTCTGTAATTATTCCGGCTGCTTCCAACGCTATTTCAGATTGCAGCTGCAATGTACAACTGTGATTTATACCTGAAAAATGCACATTTTTCTAAAAAAAAATATCCTATACCATAAATATGTTATCAGACTGTCATCTTATGAAGTTGTTTCTTGGTTAGTGGCTATATATATCTTTATTTAGTCGAATTATTGATAGCTACTGATGCAGGAAAAAAATTGTGGAGAAAAAAATGTGTGTCTTTTGCTATCGTGGTTAGCTAATAGATTTACATATTGTGTCTTCCCTGTAAAACACTTAGAAAATCTGAAATATTGTCTGGATTCACAAGATCTGTGTCTTTCGATTGCTGTAGGCTGTGTATTTTTCTGAAATGTTTTAGGATGAGTATTTTGGTAATTGACGTCGGTCTCTGTAATTATTCCGGCTGCTTCCAACGCTATTTCAGATTGCAGCTGCAATGTACAACTGTGATTTATACCTGAAAAATGCACATTTTTCTAAAAAAAAATATCCTATACCATAAATATGTTATCAGACTGTCATCTTATGAAGTTGTTTCTTGGTTAGTGGCTATATATATCTTTATTTAGTCGAATTAGTGATAGCTACTGATGCAGGAAAAAAAATGGTGGACAAAAAAAAGTTGTGTCTTTTGCTATGGTGGTTAGCTAATAGAAATACATATTTTGTCTTCCCTGTAAAACATTTAAAAAATCGGAAATGATGGCTGGATTCACAAGATCTGTATCTTTCATTTGGTGTCTTGGACTTGTGATTTCATGAACATTTGATTATATGATATCCCTGTGGCTTTAGGCTAGGCTATGCTAGTCAGCTTTTTTGATGGGGGGGATCCCGGATCCGGGTTTGTGACTCTATAAAGGTTAAAGCTAGTGAGGGAGATAAGTGTTTCCAGTTTCAGAGATTTTTGTAGTTCGTTCCAGTCATTGGCAGCAGAGAACTGGAAGGAGAGGCGGCCAAAGAGATATACCTGCTGGAGCGCGTGCTACAGGTGGGTGCTGCTATGGTGACCAGCGAGCTGAGATAAGGGGATTCTTTACCTAGCAGGGTCTTGTAGATGACCTGGAGCCAGTGGGTTTGGCGACGAGTATGAAGCGAGGGCCAGCCAACGAGAGTGTACAGGTCGCAGTGGTGGGTAGTATATGGGGCTTTGGTGACAAAACAGATGGCACTGTGATAGACTGCATCCAATTTATTGAGTAGGGTATTGGAGGCTATTTTGTAAATGACATCACCGAAGTCGAGGATTGGTAGGATGGTCAGTTTTACAATGGTATGTTTGGCAGAATGAGTGAAGGATGCTTTGTTGCGGAATAGGAAGCCAATTCAAGATTTAACTTTGGATTGGAGGTGTTTGATGTGAGTCTGGAAGGAGAGTTTACAGTCTAACCAGACACCTAGGTATTTGTAGTTGTCCACATATTCTAAGTCAGAGCCGTCCAGAGTAGTGATGTTGGACAGGCGGGCAGGTGCAGGCAGCGATCGGTTGAAGAGCATGCATTTAGTTTTACTTGTATTTAAGAGCAATTGGAGGCCACGGAAGGAGAGTTGTATGGCATTGAAGCTCGCCTGGAGGGTTGTTAACACAGTGTTTAAAGAAGGGCCAGAAGTATACAGAATGGTGTCGTCTGCGTAGAGGTGGTTCAGAGACTCACCAGCAGCAAGAGCGACATCATTGATGTATACAGAGAAGAGAGTAGGTCCAAGAATTGAACCCTGTGGCACCCCCATAGAGACTGCCAGAGGCCCGGACAACAGACCCTCCGATTTGACACACTGAACTCTATCAGAGAAGTAGTTGGTGAACCAGGCGAGGCAATCATTTGAGAAACCAAGGCTGTCGAGTCTGCCGATGAGGATGTGGTGATTGACAGAGTCGAAAGCCTTGGCCAGGTCAATGAATACGGCTGCACAGTTGTTATGGGATTTCTGTGTTTAATGACTAAAATATGTATACATTTGACTTAGATGTTACTGTATGAATGAAACTTATTATAATCATAATGCTGAGTGTAATATGTTCCTTATTAGAAAGAATGGAGTTATCTTCAGACAGGCTGGAATGCTGTGTTCCTTACAGGACATTCTGTCTCTACCCAGGGAGGGGAAAGACCTTGAGTTGGTTGCAGATAGTTTAACAGGTGGCAGACAGTAATGAGGCTGTGAACTGTATTGCCATTGTATTCTAGAGGAGGATGGACATTATAACCTATGACATCATCTTTATTATATAACCTGATGTAAATTGTACTATGATTCAGTACTCTCGAGAATAAATGCTATTGATTGATTGATTAAGACTGGTATCTGTCCATTTTATGCAGATAATTATCTTACAAATTCTTATTTATGGGCAGAGTGTTTTAATTGAATTGGTTAATAAACAGGAATCAAAATTCTTTTAACAACAGTATTGTTTCTTATCGATGGCGGTTAAGATATCGTTTAGGACCTTGAGCGTGGCTAAGATGCACTCATGACCAGCTCTAAAAACAAATTGCATAGCGGAGAAGGTATGGTGGGATTCGAAATGGTCGGTAATGTTTGTTGACTTGGCTTTCGAAGACCTTAGAAAGGCAGGGTAGGATAGATATAGGTCTGTAGCAGTTTGGGTCAAGAGTGTCCCCCCCTTTGAAGAGGGGGATGACCGCAGCTGCTTTCCAATCTTTGGGAATCTCAGACGACACGAAAGAGAGGTTGAACAGGCTAGTAATAGGGGTGGGAACAATTTCAGCAGAATTTTTTTGAAAGAGAGGGTCCAGATTATCTAGCCCGGCTGATTTGTAGGGATCCAGATTTTGCAGCTCTTTCAGAACATCAGCTGACTGGATTTGGGAGAAGGAGAAATGGGGAAGGCTTGGGCGAGTAGCTGTGGGGGGGTGCAGTGCTGTTGACCGGGGTAGGGGTAGCCAGGTGGAAAGCATGGCCAGCCGTAGAAAAATGCTTATTGAAACTCTCAATTATAGTGGATTTGTCGGTGGTGACAGTGTTTCCTATCTTTAGTGCAGTGGGCAGCTGGGAGGAGATGTTCTTATTCTCCATGGACTTTACAGTGTCCCATAACTTTTTTGAGTTTGTGTTGCAGGAAGCAAATTTCTGCTTGAACAAAAGTATACAAATTAAAGAGCAACAATTAAATAACAATAACGTGGCTATATACAGGGGTACCTGTACCGAGTCAATGTGCGGGGGTACAGGTTAGTCTAGGTAATTGAGGTAATATGTACATGTAGGTCGGGGTAAAATGACCATGCGTAGATAATAAACAACAGAATAAAAAAAGGGGGTGGGGGGGTCAATGCAAATAGTCCAGCTAGTCATTTGATCAGCTGTTCAGCAGTCTTATGGCGGTAGAAGCTGTTTAGAAGCCTTTTGGTGTTCTCCTGAGTGGCACAGTGGTCTAAGGCACTGCATCACAGTGCTAGCTGTGCTATTGGTTCAAGTCCAGGCTCTGTCGCACCTGGTTGTGACTGGGAGACCGATTGGGCGGCTCACAATTGGCCCAGCGTCGTCCGGGTTAGAGGAGGGTTTGGCCGGCAGGGATGTCCTTGTCACATCGCGCTCTACCGACTCCTGTGGCGGGCTGGGTGCATACATGCTGACACGGTCGCCAGATGTATGGTGTTTCCTTCGATACATTGGTGTGGCTGGCTTCCAGGTTAAGCGGGCATTGTTGGCCATTGGTTGGGTTGTGTTTTGAAGGATGCACAGCTCCTTGTCATGAGACAAGATTGTAACTACCAATTGGATAGCATGAAATTGTGGAGAAAAAAGAAAAAAATATAGGAAACAAAGGAAACAAATATTATAAATAAAAAATATTTAGGGCCTTCCTCTGACACCCCCTGGTATAGAGGTCCTTAATGGCTGGAAGCTTGGGCCGTAAGCACTACCCCCTGTAGGGCCTTGCGGTCGGAGGCCGAGCAGTTGCCATACCAGGCGGTGTTGCAACCAGTCAGGATGCTCTCGATTGTGCAGCTGTATAACTTTTTGAGGATCTGAGGATCCATGCCAAATCTTTTCAGTCTCCTGAGGGATGTATAGGTGCTGTCATGCCCTCTTCACGACTGTCTTGGTGTGTTTGGACAATGATAGTTTGTTGGTGATGTGGACACCAAGGAGCTTGAAGCTCTCAACCTGCCCCACCTCAGCCCCATCGATGAGAATGGGGGCATGCTCGGCCCTCCTTTTCCTGTAGTCCACGATCATCTCCTTTGTCTTGATCACTTAGAGTGAAAGGTTATTGTCCTGGAACCACCCTGCCAGATTTCTGACCTCCTTCCTATAGGCTGTCTCATTTTTGTTGGTGATCAGGCCCTGTTGTGTCGTCTGCAAAGCTAATGATTGTGTTGGAGTCGTGCTTGACCACGCGGTCATGGGTGAACAGGGAGTACAGGAGCTGACTAAGCACGCACCCCTGAGGGAGCCCCGTGTTGAGTATCAGAGAGGCAGATGTGTTGTTGCCTACCCTTACCACCTGGGGTGTGGCCCATCAGGAAGTCTAGGATCCAGTTGCAGAGGGAGGTGTTTAAGTCCCAAGGTCCTTAGCTTATTGATGAGCTTTGAGGGAACTATGATGTTGAACTCTGAGCTGTAGTCAATGAACAGCATTCTAACGTAGGTGTTCCTCTTGTCCAAGTGGGAAAGGGCAGTGTGGAGTGCAATAGAGATTGCATCATCTGTGGATCTGTTGGGGTGTTATGCAAATTGGAGTGGATCTAGTGTTTCTGGGATGATGGTGTTGATGTGAGCTATGACCAGCCTGGCTACAGACATGAGTACTATGGGTCATTTAGGCAGGTTACCTTCGTGTTATTGGGCACAGGGAATATGAGGGTCTGCTTGAAACATGTAGGTATTACAGACTCGGCCAAGGACAGGTTGAAAATGTCAGTGAAGATACTTGCCAGTTGGTCAGAGGACATGCTCGGAGGACACATCCTGGTAATCCGTCTGGACCTGCGGCCTTGTGAATGGTAATCTGTTTTAAGGTCTTACTCACATCGGCTACGGCGAGCGTGATCACACAGTCGTCCGGAACAGCTGGTGCTCTCATGCAAGTTTCAGTGTTTCTTGCCTCGAGGCGCGCATAGAAGTAATTTAGGTAATCCGGTAGGCTTCACTTTGTAGTCCGTAATAGTTTGCAAGCCCTGATGTAGTTGGATTCAATCTTAGTCCTGTATAGTCCTGTATAGTCCTTAGTCCTGTATTTGATGGTTCGTCTGATGGCATAGCGAAAACAGTCCTATAGCTTAGCATCTGCGTCATCTGACCACTTCCGTATTGAGCGAGTCACTTGAACTTCCTGCTTTAGTTTTTGCTTGTAAGCAGGAATCAGGAGGATATAATTGTGGTCAGATTTGCAAAATGGAGGGTGAGGGAGAGCTTTGTACGTATCTCTGTGTGTGGTGTAAAGATGGTCTAGAGTTTTTTCCCCTCTGGTTGCACATGTAACATGCTGGTGGAAATTAGGTAAAACAGATTGAAGTTTCCCTGCAGCATCGGAATGTGGTGGTAAATGGATGGCCTCTTGAAGCTCCGCCTCTGGATGAGCATTTTCTTGTTTGCTTCTGACTTTATACAGCTCGTTGAGTACAGTCTTAGTTCCAGCATCGGAATGTGGTGGTAAATGGATAGCTATGAAAAATATAGATGAAAACTCTCTGGTAAATAGTGGTAAATAGTGTGGTCTACAGCTCGAGATAATCTACTTCAGTAGAGCAAAACCTTGAGACTTCCCTAATATATGATTTTGCGCACCAGCTGTTATTGACAAATTGACACAGACCGCCACCCCTTGTCTTGCCGTAGGCAACTGTTCTGTCTTGTCGATGTACGGAAAAACCAGCCTACTGTACATTATCATGTCGTCGTTCAGACACGACTCTATTAATCATAAGACAGTACAGTTTTAATGTCCTGTTGGTGGGATAGTCTTGAACGGAGCTCATCCAGTTTATTCTCCAGTGATTGACATTGGCCAACAGAACGTATGGTAGAGGCCGGGTTACCCACTCTGCGATGAATTCTCACAAGGAACCCCGATCTCTGCCCCCTGTATTTCCATATTTTCTTCACGTGAATGACAGGGATTTGGGCCTGGTCTTGAAAAAGCAGTATATCCTTCGCTCCGGACTCATTAAAGAAAAAATCTTCATCCAGTTCAAAGTGAGTAATCGCTATTCTGATATCAAGAAGCTCTTTTCGGTCATAAGAGACGGTAGCAGCAACATTATGTATAAAATAAGTTACAAACAATGCGAGAAAACACACAAAATAACACAGTTGGTTAGGAGCCTGTAAAACGGCGGCCATCCTCTCCGGCGCCATCATCCCGGTTAAAGCTATAATCCCTTATTGATGTCACTTGTTAAATCCACTTCAATCAGTGTAGATGAAGGGGAGGAGACAGGTTAAAGGAGGATTATTAAGCATTGAGTCAATTGAGACATGGATTGTGTATGTGTGCCATTTAGATGGTGTTTGGGCAAGACAAAAATGTAAGTCTCTTTGAACGAGGTGTCGTATTAGGTTCCAGGCGCACTGGTTTCAAGAACTACAACACCACTGGGTTTTTTCACATTTAACAGTTTCCAGTGTGTATGAAGAATGGTCCACCACCCAAACACCCCCAGTCAACTTGTCACAACTGTGGGAAGCATTGGAGTCAACACGGACCAGCTTCCCTGTGGAATGCTTTCGACACCTTGTAGAGTCCTTTCCCTGATGATTTGAGGCTGTTGTGAAGACAAAAGTGGGTGAAACTTAATATTAGGAAGGTGTTCCTAATGTCTGGTGTACTCAGCGCCTTCAGAAAGTATTCATACCCCTTGACTTATTCCACATTTGTTGTGTTAATGCCCGAATTGAAAAAATGATGAAATAGATTTGTTTTCTAATCCATTTACACACAAAAACCCATAATAACAAAGTAACTTATTTACATAAGTGTTCACACCCCTGAGTCAATGCATGTTAGAATCACCTCTGGCAGCGATGACAGCTATGAGTCTATCTTGGTAAATCAGGTAGCCTAGTGGTTAGAGCATTGGACTAGTAACTGTAAGTGTTGAAAGATCGAATCCCTGAACTGACAAGGGAAAAATCTGTTGTTCTACCTCTGCCACTGTTCCTAGGCTGTCATTGAAAATAAGAATTTGTTCTTAACTGACTTCCCTGGTTAAATAAAGTTTTTTTTAAAGTCTATAAGAGCTTTGCACACCTGGAATTTGCACATTATTCATTAAAAAAATGAATCAAACTCTTTCAAATTGGTTTTCAAATTGGTTGTTGATCATTGCTAGACAGCCATTTTCACGTCTTGCCATAGATTTTCAAGCCGATCAAAACTGTTACTTGGACAATTAGGAACATTCAATATTGTCATAGTAAGCAACTCTGGTGTATATTTGGCTTTTTGTTTTAGGTTATTGTCCTTCTGAAAGGTTAATTTGTGTCCCAGTGTCTTTTGAAAATCAGACTGAACCAGGTTTTTCTCTAGAGTTTTGCCTGTGCTTGGCTCTATTCTATTTATTTTATCCTAAATCACTTGATGACAAGCATACCCATAACATATTGCAGCCAGCACCATCCTTGAAAATATGAAGAGAGGTATTCACTGACATGTTGTGTTGGACATAGAGTTAATTTCTTTGCCAAATGTTTTGCAGTTTTACTTTAGTGCCTTATTGCAAACAGAATGCATGTTTTGTAATATTTTTATTCTGACATGTTTCCTTCTTCTCACTTTGTCATTTAGATTTGCATTATGGAGTAAGTACAATGTTGTTGATCTATCCTCAGTTTTCTCCTATCACAGCCATTAAACTATGTAACTCTTTTAAAGTCACCACTGGTATCATGGTGAAATCAGTGGAGGCTGCTGAGGGGAAGACAACTGTCTTCCCCTCAGCAGCATGTCTGGAACGGAGCAAATGGAATAGAATCAAACACATGGAAAACGTGTTGGATGTATTTGGTACCATTCCACCTGTTCTGCTCCAGCTATTACCTTGAGTATGTTCTCCCCAATTAAGGTACCACCTACCTCCTGTGGGTGAAATCCCTGAGCGGTTTCCTTCCTCTCCGGCGACTGATTTAGGAAGGACGCCTGTACCTTTGTAGTGATTGGGTGTATTGAAAAACCATCCAAACTGTAATTAATATCTTCGCCATGCTCTTTTTACCCATCTACCAATATGTGCCCTTCTTTGTGAGTCATTGGAAAAGCTCCCAGTCTTTGTGGTTTAATCTATTTGAAATTCGCTGCTTGACCCCACACATACAGACAATTGTATGTGTGGCGAACAGAGATGAGGTAGTCATTGAAAAAATAATTTTAAACACTGGTACTGCACACAGAGTGATTCCATGCAACTTATGCGACTTGTTAAGCAAATCTTTACTCCTGAACTTATTTAGGCTTGCCATAGAAAAGGGGTTAAACGCCAATTGACACGAGATATTTCAGCTTTTCATGAATTTTTTTGACACCATAATGTGTAATTTTTGAAATAATTCCACATTATGGTGAATTGTGTGTAGGCTCGTGACACAAAATCTCAATTTAATCAATTTTAATGAGATATGTGAAATGTTGGACCAGTAAGACCAAAAGATTTCATGGAAATTGAATGTAAAGGTTTTCATTACAGTGCAATTAAAAAACAACCTTAAATTCAGCCTCAATTGTTTCTTTGATTTAACACTCAACATAAAAACTGACACGATAACTTCTAAATAGATATAAACTGAAAATATATTATATTGTTATTCAGGTAACTGCACAAAAGATGCAGAGAAACAGTAACTAGTGGATTTTAACAACATTCTGCCATCATGTAGACTTACTGCACCAACTTCCTGTCTTGTATCAGACCACTGTCTCTCCAACTAACTTTGTCTTCTCTCCTCAGTCATCATTGACTTTATATGGTCTTTAACTGCCTTCAGTAGACTAGTTGAACTCAGCAGTTCCTCTATACTGGAACCCATTAAACAGATGCTCTGTGAACGCATCACTCCAAATAAATTGTTTAAAATAAAGAGTAGCCTACATCATCGTATTACCACTATAGTAACAGTTAAACACTTTTCATTCCAGCAAATTCTACAAATATGCAGATAATCAAAGAGCACACAATTACAAATGTAACAAAAGTATAAATAGAAAATGAATACACAATGACAATACTGTACATAAAAAGACTTAAAACCCATTGGCAAAATACATAAAATGCACCTCTTTTATTCACTTGAGCATAAAGACCATCTAGGTTGTTAAGTGGTGGTTACTGGTTCCCTCTACCGACCCTGGCCTGGTTAGAGCACACTGTCCCAGCCGGGGAGTTCTGTGGAGAGAACACAGAGAAAGGAACAGTTGTCAGGACCGACACTTCAGAAGAATAATGACTTCATAGTTACTGTTGGTTACACAAACACAGTATTCATTCAATTCTTCCTTAAACACACATTCTAGATGGGTTTTAAAAGTTGAGTCTAACATTCCCACCTGTCCCTGTGAACGGTCTGTCATGTCAAACCCACTGGGGAGTCTAGATGTTCTCCTCCTCCTGGAAGACAAGAATAAAGGTATTTTGACATCATTTAGGTTTTCATATACAAAAGCACAATCAGCATGATAAATATGTTTGCATTGAGGCTGGGAATATCTTTTTACCATGCAAAGAATACGACCAGGCTGAAAAGGAAAAGCAACCCCAAGGTTTTTCCTACAATCTCATAAACCTTTGGGTTAACAGGCTCTTCTTGCCCTGTAAATAAAACACATATTATGGTCATCTGTTCCTAAAAGAGGAAACATTTTGCACATTGTCTAACATTACAATTTACACATATATTGTAGATGTACAGATGTAAGGTCTTAATTTATCTAGTATTGTTGCAGGAAAATAATCCTGCAGCAAAAGGATTTGAACGTTTCCTCCGTAATGTTGTTCCATTGGTGGTGAGGCTATTAGCTGGACAAAATAAGGCTACATGAAAAGTGCAACAATATTAATATAACCACGTTTTAGTGCAGATTTCTGGTGAATTTATGCAAATCACAAAGTGTATCTGTGTTTCCCACAATGCAATAAACTTCTAAGCAACAGAATAGTGATCAAATTAAGATCCTACAGCTGTATCATACCTATATACATATAGCAGGCATGCTTTATCTGGTCTGTTCCACAAAAACAGGTATGACACATATAGCAGGCATGTAGAAGTATATCTCTTCTACATCTATCTATATCTATAATATTCTTAATGTTGTGCCGTATTGAATATGCCAATGCTTCTACCTTTAACAGCCAGCTGCACTTCCCTTGACTTCCCACAGCCGTGACTATTTCTTGCTTCACAGTAGTACAGTCCTCCATCACCAACAGTCACATTGAGTGAGTAGCTCTGTCCAGATGCTACCTGTGCTGGTTTACCCTCACTGATCTGGAACCAGGTGAAGTTTGTCACAGGAGGGTTGGCTGTACTGCTGCAGGTTAGATTAACACAGCTGCCCACTAATACTGGATCAGCTGGACTGATGGAGGCCAAGGTGTCCTTAGGAGAGACTGAGGGAGAGGGGTTAATTTAGAATGTATCTGATATGGTATATTGAATAGTCTCATCAAAACCACTCTATGACAATCATCAGTGTAAACATGATAGAATGATCTATTCTTCAGGAACCGGTGACTAAATATTACATGAAACGTTAAGCATCATGTTATGTTCAGCTGTCTTGTTGCTTGTCCCTACTGGGTAGACTGCAGTACAAGTGATGTTCTTCTCATGATGAAGGTATGACGGAGTGAAGGTCACCGTGGAGAGAACTGATTTGGTTTGGTCTGGATTCTCCTGCAGTTGGTTGTAAGGTGTGAACTGTGTTGGGAGAGTCCATGTCAGCTCAGGGGGGTGTTCAGGACAGGGAGCGACAGCAGAGCAGTTCAAACTGACAGGGGTCCCTTCCTTCACCTCACCTGAGACAGTAAGGATGGGACTGGAAGGCAAATCTGTAATACATTGTAGATAAATATATTTTACACTAATAGTTAAACTGTCCACTTGATCTACTCTTATCTTTGATGAATGGAATATAAACTGGGGAAAAAAGTTGGATAAAAGTTAAATTGTCTCTTACCACAGACAACTATATCAACATACTTTCCAGTGTCTGTTGCACGGAATAGTTGACTCTCAATCCTGAGGAAGTATTTATTAGTGTAACTGGTGGTTACATTGAAGAAGACTGTGGTGCAGTTCTTCTGGGACATGTTTCCAGTTATCTTCCCTTGATATCTGTTGTCTGTCGTACTACTGTTAAATATCACATTGTCCGGACGGGCAACAATGTATGGGCTTTCTTTAATCCACACTCCAAAGGTAAGTATTGTGCTGTTATATTTGTACTTATATTGGTTAGGAATATCAAATGAACATGGGATTTGCATACAGGAGCCAGTCAGTACATCCAGTCTATCTGGCATTGTGGTGATCAAACCTCGTTGGCCAAAACAGGCCAAAACACCTGCAACATAAAGGACAACATCAGGGAGGTTCTGATATATTTTCTGTAAAATCCAATGATATGTATTAGCCCTAGATGACGGACAGGGGCCTCTGTTTGGAGGCAACTGCATAACCATCTTGTAACTCCTCCTCCAGTGTAAAAGAAATGTTGGAAGATATAGAAATGCATTTATTAATTTCTATATTCGTTTTAGACAAGTATATTCTATTACAGACACCTTAATGCAAACTTTTAAATTATATTTTGTGACCTGCAACACTTCTTTCAACAGAGAGACCCTGCCCTTGCTCCAGCCAATGATTGCATCTTGTATCTCACTGAACTGGTATTATCCAATGACTAATTCATCTTTGAGTCAGAGTTTTCAAATTCGGTGTGTAGCCATGGACCATTTGACCGCAACTATGCAATCCTGTATGTGGAACAATTTGAAGAACAACTCACTTCAAAACAGAGACACACCCCTTTATTTCTAAAATCCTCCTATGGAAGAAATACATAGATGATGTCTTTGTGCTCTGGGAAGGAAGTCAGCAGGAACTAAATGAATTCCAAACTCTGCTAAACGAGAGCTCTGAATATCTCAAATTCACCATGCAGACTGTTGAGAGAAAATTAAACTACCTGGACTTATGGATCATCAAAGAGAATGATGCGATACATACAGACTTGTATACAAAGCCAACAGACCTAAATACCCTGCTACGTGGGGATAGTATGCATCCCCTTCCCCTCAGGAATGGTCTACCATATAGCCAGTTATTCAGGGTTAAATGAATCTGTTGCCAACAGTCAGAATTTGACAGCAACACTTAGAAAAAAAGAAGAAAAAAAGAAGAGGCTACAGGGAAAAAACTATTGATGATGCAATGATGAAAATATCTCAAAATCCAAGAGAGGAATTGCTAAAAACTAAACTAAGTATTTTGCACTAAGTACACCAAGTGTTCAGAGAAAGTGAAAGCATTCCTGAAAAAGCACTGGCATATTCTGCAATCAGACAAAACAATTGCACACCTCTTCAATGAACCCCCACTGGTGATCTATAAGCATGGTCCAATATTGAGGACAGCTTAGTGAGATCTGACCTGCCCCCTGAGCCCACTCAGACACTCTTGACACACAATCCAAATGGGAACTACAAATGTGGCTCATGTTAACAGTGCAATAGCACAACAAAAACATCTTTCTTCAGACACTCTCATACAGGTGGAAAAATCCCTGTTAGGGGTATCATCTCTTGCAAGAAAAAGGGAGTAATCTATCTCATCACATGTTCATGTGGAAAAGCCAACGTAGGACAAACGAAAAGACAATTAAAACAATGCATAGCTGAACACCGCAGCTCAATCAGGTGTAAGAACACTGACTATCCAGTAGCAGATCACTTTGTTGAAGGTAACCATCCCATCTCCTCCCTCAAATACACACTCATATACACACGCATTGAGCATGTTGGTCTACCAAGGAGAGGAGGTATTTAAAAACATTGACCAATACTGTCTTAAAATTGAAATTGGTCTCAATCCGTTCTTATGAACTGTCAGGTTTTGGCCAAGACTGTTCGGGTTTTGGTCACTAGATGTCCCCATTGCACCTTTTTTGTACCTTTTGTTTTTCTTGCTCTAATTATTGTTTGCACCTGTAGGTCATTCCCTTGTTAGTATTTAAACCCTGTGTGTTCCTTAGTTCCTTGCTCAGTGTTTGTAAGTTAGCACCCAGCCCCAGCCCCAGCCCCAGCCCCAGCCCCAGCCCCAGCCCCAGCCCAAGCCTTGTTTTATTCAGAGATTTCTCTTGTTGGATTTTCCAGAGGTTCTCTGGTTTAGTTCTTGTGTATTATTTGAGTAGTCTTTTGAGGTTTGTTTTTCCCTGCTGTTTTTTACCACTTTGTGGAGTTTCTTTTGTATTTTGGAGGATTTCCATTTTGTGCCTTTTGGCTTTATTTTTGGACATTGTGGATTTAGTTTCTTTGCCTGAAGATTTTGTTCTTTATTAAACCACTATCGCTAGTACTGCTGTGTCTGCCTCATCTTCTGGGTTCTGACGATTATTAGTGACTGTTTCTCGCACCGGGTCCTGACAGTGAACAATTATTTTTAATAAAGAAGTCTTATAAATTAATCTATTCTTTCTACAGTTTATCAGAGTACAACCAAAATGTTCCCCATGTTGATGATGCTTATTATGCATTATGGATTAACCTAAATATTACATGTAACAACATTTTATGAAATTGGAAACAATTAAATATATGTGAAATTAAATTAAACAATAATGTATGTTGATGCTAATCTTATCTTATGCTAATGTTAATGATAACAATAGCCTAATATATTCAATATACTGTAAACTATTGTCTATTAACAGTTTCACTCAATTCATTCAAATTAAACTCATAATTATGACACACCCCTCACTATTGTCATTGGATGCACTATTTGCACTGTTTGTCTACATAACCTGGTTCAAGAATTCATGACTTTACCCTGAAGAAGGCACAGTGATGCCGAAACGTTGGTGTTTTACCCAATAAATGACTGGGAGTTTATATAGATAGAGTGTGCAACTCTCTTTGTTTTTATAGCTTACAGTGTATTCACCATTAGTCAGCACCTCTACAATAAGTCATTTTCTCTGGGTGTGCTCCAGCTCATGCTTTTATATGACCTGAACATAACAAATAAAATAAAAACATGTAAAGATATTAAAGGATTTTATTTATAGAGTACTAACTTTTCTGTCCCATCTACAACAAAATACTTGTAATACATGTAATTTTGTCCTTGAAACATTTTATTGAAATATTGTAGAATTCCATTAATTCTTATGGAGGACTGCTTCTTCTGGGGAGTATCATATATAGAGACCGGTGGATTTAAAGTCTCTCATTGGCCGTTACATAGCATCAGCACTCCAGCATTTTTTATACACATCACAAGGATTGAGGTGACATGTGTTTGTGAGCACAGGACCACTAGTTTGAGCCCGGTATGGGGATGGGGACAGTGGTGGAAGCTATACTGTTAACCGCACACTGACGTCGGATTCACATGCACATACAATGACATGAAACAGTATTTCCCACTTTCTGGTTCTCTATTTTTGCTTCTTTATTACTGAATGTTATCAGATCTTCAACCATAACCTGTTAGATAAAGGGAACTTGAGTTTACAAATAACAAACAAATAGTTTTAGTTATTTAATTTATTTCATTAACAAAGTTATGCAACACCCAAATCCCCTGTGTGAAAAAGTAATTGCCCCCTTACTCTCAATAACTGGTTGTGCCACCATTTCAAAACACACAATCAAGACTACATGAAAATTGATTAAAAGTACCAATTTAAAGTTTTGTAATGGCCTAGTCAAAGTCCAGACCTAATCCCAAATGAGACATTGTTACAGTTCATGATTGAAAACCCGCAAATGTCGCTGAGTTAAATCAGTTCTGCATGGGACAGTGGGACACAATTCCTCCACAGCAACGTGAGAGACTGATCAACAACTACAGGAAGCATTTGGTTGGAGTCATTTCAGCTGAAGGAGACACAACCAGTTATTGAGAGTAAGGGGGCAATTACTTTTTCCCACAGGGACATTGGGTGTTACATAACTTTGTTTTAGTAATAAATTAAATAAGTATGTAATTGTTGTTTTATTTGTTCACTCTGTTTCCATTTATCTAATTTCAGCTTTTGATTGAATATCTGATAACATTCAGTATCAAAAATATGCAAAAAACTTTTTCACAGGGGTGTTTGAATCCAGACAATTAAAATACAATAATCAGGAATTAACTGTACACTTTTCTACACAGTTATATAGCACATCCCATAAAATATAATGACTTGTGGTTATTCCTCTGTCTGATTCATAACTAGTTGTTGTTGTGTGGAAGACTCACCTGACATAAAGAGACCAATGAGAAAAAACATGTTCTCAGGACAAGCCATGTGAGAACTCACACACTACTGATCACCTGAAACAGTACAAACATACACTTACTGGTAGAGTAGCTTAACTCACACAACACATTGCATTGAACCATCTCCATATCAATACACTATGTCCTTCAGTTGTGAAGATAATACATGAACAAACAGCAGTACTTTAGAACATATTGAATCTCATTACTCAGAATGAATTACCTTTAATTTATTTTGAACATTCAAATTAACAGAAAATATATTGAAGATGTCGATACTTGCCTTAGACGGTAACGTAAACTGTCTACAGGAGAGACTGTCACACCCATAGTGTGGACTGACAAACTCATTTACTGAAATTCATGTGGCATATCTCACATCTCATCAGTGAAGTACTTCCTAATATGTGTATGAGAAATTATTTTAAAAGAATACTACAGTATTTAATGTTCCTCTTTCTGGGTAGGACAGGTCACCACATTTTGATACAGTCTGCTCCCAATAAATTGTTAAAATAAACTTTTGGCAGCATAACCATCTCCCTCTCCCGTATCTCTCAGGCTTGAATGGGAAAATCTGTGGGATTTTTAACAAATAGTTAAATTATGAACCAAAATCCACTATTAATTTATTCAATTAAAAAAGGGAAAAGTTTAATTTGAGTTCGATACAAAACATATGGTTGTCACATTATGTTTCAACATGAAAAACAGACTTGGTATGAAACTGTCACGATCGTCTACTGAAGAGAGTGAGGACCAAGGCGCAGCGAGTGAAAAGAACATCTTCTTTTATTCAAAAGAGAGAAAACATGAAACGAACACTATACACAAACTAAACAAACGACCGACCGTGAAGCTATAAACGTTGTGCACACACACACAGGCTACAAACGTTCAACATAGACAATTCCCCACAAACAGCTAAAGCCTATGGTTGCCTTAAATATGGCTCCCAATCAGAGACAACAATAACCAGCTGTCTCTAATTGAGACCCAATTCAGGCAACCATAGACTTTCCTAGATACCTACACTCAACCATAGACACAGCTAGACTACTATACTAAACATAAACCCAACTACTCTAATAAACCCCCTAAACCTTACAACCACCCTAGACACTACAAAAAACACATACATTCCCCATGTCACACCCTGACCTAACTAAAATAATTAAGAAAACAAAGAATACTAAGGCCAGGGCGTGACATAACCCCCCCCTTAAGGTGAGAACTCCGGGCGCACCAGCACATAGTCTAGGGGAGGGTCTGGGTGGGCGTCCATCCACGGCGGCGGCTCCGGCACTGGTCGTGGTCCCCACCCCACCATAGTCACTACCCGCTTTCTTAACCCCACTGGAATAAGGGGCAGCACCGGACTAAGGGGCAGTACCGGACTAAGGGGCAGCACCAGGATAAGGGACAGCACCAGGATAAGTACCAGGATAAGGGGCAGCACCAGGATAAGGGGCAGCTCCGGACTGAGGTACGGCAGCTCCGGACTGAAGGGCAGCACCGGACTGAATGGCGGATCCTGGCTGGACGGCTCTGGCGGATCCTGGCTGGACGGCTCATGGCTGGCTGACGGATCTGGCTGCTCATGGCTGGCTGACGGATCTGGCTGCTCATGGCTGGCTGACGGATCTGGCTGCTCATGGCTGGCTGACGGATCTGGCCGCTCATGGCTGGCTGACGGATCTGGCCGCTCATGGCTGGCTGACGGATCTGGCCGCTCATGGCTGGCTGACGGATCTGGACGCTCATGGCTGGCTGACGGCTCTGGACGCTCATGGCTGGCTGACGGCTCTGGACGCTCATGGCTGGCTGACGGCTCTGGACGCTCATGGCTGGCTGACGGCTCTGGACGCTCATGGCTGGCTGACGGCTCTGGACGCTCATGGCTGGCTGGCGGCTCTGGACGCTCATGGCTGGCTGGCGGTTCTGGCAGATCCTGTCTGGTTGGCGGCTCTGGCAGATCCTGTCTGGTTGGCGGCTCTGGCAGATCCTGTCTGGTTGGCGGCTCTGGCAGATCCTGTCTGGTTGGCGGCTCTGGCAGATCCTGACTGACGAATGGCTCTAGCGGCTCCTGACTGACGATCGGCTCTGACGGCTCGGGACAGACGGGCGGCTCTAATGGCACTGGGCAGACGGATGGCTCAGATGGCGCTGGGGAGATGGATGGCTCAGATGGCGCTGGGGAGACGGATGGCTCAGATGGCGCTGGGGAGACGGATGGCTCAGATGGCGCTGGGGAGACGGATGGCTCAGATGGCGCTGGGGAGACGGATGGCTCAGATGGCGCTGGGGAGACGGATGGCTCAGATGGCGCTGGGGAGACGGATGGCTCAGATGGCGCTGGGGAGACGGATGGCTCAGATGGCGCTGGGGAGACGGATGGCTCAGATGGCGCTGGAGAGACGGATGGCTCTGGCCGGATAAGGCGCACTGTAGACCTGGTGCGTGGTACCGGAACTGGAGGCACCGGGCTAAGGACACGCACCTTCAGGCTAGTGCGGGGAGAAGGAACAGGGCATACTGGACCCTGGATACGCACATTAGGCCTAGTGCGTGGTGCCGGCACTGGTGGTACCGGGCTGGGGACACGCACTTCAAGGCTAGTGCGGGGAGCAGCAACAGGATGCACAGGACTCTGGGGACACACAGGAGGCTTGGTGCGTGGTGTAGGCACTGGTGGTAATGGGCTGGAGACACGCACCATTGGACGAGTGCATGGAGGAGGAACAGGGCTCTGGAGACACACTGGAAGCCTGGTGCGTGGTGTTGGCACTGGTGGAACAGGACTGGGGCGGGGAGGTGGCGCCGGAAATACCGGACCGTGCAGGCGTACTGGCTCCCATGAGCACCGAGCCTGCCCAACCTTACCTGGTTGAATGCTCCCCGTCGCCCGACCAGTGCGGGGAGGTGGAATAACCCGCACCGGGCTATGTAGGCGAACCGGGGACACCATGCGTAAGGCTGGTGCCATGTAAGCCGGCCCGAGGAGACGCACTGGTGGCCAGATAGGTAGAGCCGGCTTCATGGCACTTGGCTCAATGCTCAATCTAGCCCTACCAGTGCGGGGAGGTGGAATAACCCGCACTGGGCTATGCACACGTACAGGAGACACCGTGCGCTCTACTGCGTAACACGGTGTCTGCCCGTACTCTCGCTCTCCACGGTAAGTACAGGGAGTATGCGCAGGTCTCCTACCTGACTTCGCCACACTCCCTTTAAGCCCCCCCCAAGAAATTTTTTGGGCTGACTCACAGGCTTCCTACCGCTTCGTTTAGCTGCCTCCATTCGCCGGTATCCCTCCGCGCACTGCGCCAGAGAATCCCAGGCGGGCTCACGCATTCGCCCTGGGTCGATCGCCCACCTGTCAATCTCCTCCCACGTAGTGTAGTCCAGATTACGCTCCCATTGCCATTCCTCCTTGCGTTGCTCCTGTTGCCGCTGATCACGCTGCTTGATCCGTTGGTGGGGAATTCTGTCACGATCGTCTACTGAAGAGAGTGAGGACCAAGGCGCAGCGCGTGAAAAGAACATCTTATTTTATTCAAAAGAGAGAAAACATGAAACGAACACTATACACAAACTAAACAAACGACCGACCGTGAAGCTATAAACGTTGTGCACACACACACACACACACACACACACACACACACACACACACACACACACACACACACACACACACACACACACACACACACACACACACACACACACACACACACACACACACACACACACACACACACACACACACACACACACACACACACACACACACACACACACACACACACACACACACACACACACACACACACACACACACACACACACGGCTACAAACGTTCAACATAGACAATTCCCCACAAACAGCTAAAGCCTATGGTTGCCTTAAATATGGCTCCCAATCAGAGACAACAATAACCAGCTGTCTCTAATTGAGACCCAATTCAGGCAACCATAGACTTTCCTAGATACCTACACTCAACCATAGACACAGCTAGACTACTATACTAAACATAAACCCAACTACTCTAATAAACCCCCTAAACCTTACAACCACCCTAGACACTACAAAAAACACATACATTCCCCATGTCACACCCTGACCTAACTAAAATAATTAAGAAAACAAAGAATACTAAGGCCAGGGCGTGACAGAAACAGAGTAACTGTAATTGTATCTGACTGATTCTCACACACAACTCAACTTCTCCTACACCAATTTCCTCTTTGAAGTCTATTTGCCAAGAAGAGCCTGGTGGGCTGGAAGCCACAGAGACACTCTTTTCACTCCACTTTGATACGGAATTTACTTTTTCGTAGCAGTTTACAAGAACTTATGAGGCAGGTTAAGAGACTGAGGTTAAGGTTAGGTAAAATAGTTAGGTTTAGGGAAAATGCTCTCCTAATCAGGGTTGAATGACCGCATTTGGGACCCTGAGCTTACTTTCCTGCATTTCAACACATTTTGCCATGGTGCAGAGAGGAACAATTGCTATTTGATAATGCTATTCTACACAATTTGCAATGAGGCTGAGACAAAATGTGTCAGTTTTGAAGCTAATTCCCTGCTATTCGACACATTTTGCCATGAGCAGGTATATCTCACTGGTCACCCCCAAAGCCAATTCTTCCTTTGGCCGCCTCTCCTTCCAGTTCTCTGCTGCCAATGACTGGAACAAACTGTAAAAATCAATAAAGCTGGAGACTCTTACCTCCCTCACTAGCTTTAAGCACCAGCTGTCAGAGCAGCTCACTGATCTCTGCGTCTGTACATAGCTCCTCTGTAAATAGCCCATACAATCTACCTCATCCCCATACTGTATTTATTTATTTATCTTGCTCCTTTGCACCCCTGTATCTCTACTTGCATATTCATCTTCTGCACATTCTACCATTCCAGTGTTTAATTGCTATATTGTAATTACTTCGCCACCATGGCCTATTTATTGCCTTACCTCTCTTATCCTACCTCATTTGCTGTATATAGATTTTTCTACTGTATTATTGATTGTATGTTTGTTTATTCCATGTGTAACTCTGTGTTGTTGTATGTGTCGAACTGCTTTGCTTTATCTTGGCCAGGTCGCAGTTGCAAATGAGAACTTGTTCTCAACTAGCCTACATGGTTAAATAAAGGTAGAATATATATATATAAAAATAATAATAAATGAGGTCGATAGGAAAGGTTTCAGTTTTAAAGCTAATTTCCTGTAATTCTACACATTTTGCTATCACATGCTATCTGGGGCCGTTTGGTAATCTGTCCCTGCTCCTAACCTGCAACCAAAATTATTTGGCGTGAAAAGAGTGGGTCCCGTGTGCAACAGGAGAGAGCCAGCGACCTGCAGGGCAATGGGTGGCAGGGTAGACATGGGCCCTCTCTTCAACGGTCAAGTCTAGATGGGATAAAGCTTTTGTCAAATTGAAGTTGTATTCTTTTAGCATTTTAGCTAATCCTAACCCTTTTCCGTACTTTCATCTAATCATCATAACCTGATACGTTAATTATTCTAACCTGCTGCATAAATTCTGCTAAACTTGCTAGAAACAACATTTTGACAAAAGCTGTATCCCTTCTAGACAAAACCATCTTCGACCTGCCCAAGGTCTTCTGGGAGAAGGAGACCCAGGAGCTGAGGACGTACTTTACCCAGCAGGTGGAGGGAGAGCTGAAGGCTCTGGAGGACAGGGTCAGGAATTGAGAGGCGGAGGGACCAGATGATTCAGAGAGAGAAGAGAGAAAGTTTTGACTATTGGATATTACACTATGCTGATGCTGCAATATTGTGGGGATTGGGATATGGTGCGACTGACAAAAAAGGGACTAACCTTCTCATTTCAGTTTTGTGTTAACTGCTTTGCCTATATGTGGGTAAAATGTATTAAAATTACATGTCTGCATGCAGTTTAGGCTGCCACTCACTATCAATAGATATGTGAGTTGGTATTACGTAATATTTTTATTTTTTATTTAACCAGGCAAGTCAGTTATGTATGAACAACAACAATTCTTATTCACAATGATGGCCGAGGAACAGTGGGTTTACTTCGGGGGGGAAAACAACAGATTTTTATCTTGTCAACTCGGGATTTGATCTTGCAACTTTTCAGTTACTGGCCCAATGCTCTAACCACTAGGCTACCTGCTGCCTCAATAGCTCAGAACCAATGTCTAGCAGTATCTTCCCGACATCTAGTATACAAGTATACTGTACATTGACATTAGAAGGTTTTCATACCCCATAATAACAAAGTGAAAATGTGTTTTTAGAAAATTTTGCAGATTTTTGGAAAATTAAATACAAAAATATCTGATTCATATAAGTATTCACACCCCTGAATCAATACATGTTAGAATCCCCTTTGGCAGCGATTACAGTTTTGAGTCTATTTGGGAAAGCCTCAGAGCTTTTCACATGTGGATTGTACAATAGTTGCACATTATTTTCAAAATTCTTCAAGCTCTGTCAAGTTGATTGTTTCATCATTGCTAGCCATTTTCAAGTCTAGACATAGATTTCCAAGCCGATGTAAGTCAAAACTGTAACTAGGCCACTTAGGAACATTCAATGTCATCTTGGATAACAACGTCGCTGTATATTTGGCCTTGTGTTTTACTGGGAGATTGGTTTGGTGAAATCCTTAATTGGTTTATTTCCTCTCCGGCAACTGAGTTAGGAAGGACACCTGTATCTTTGTAGCGACTGGGTGATACAGCATCATAAGTGTCATTTATAACTTCACCATGCTCAAAGGGATATTCAATGTCAGATTTGTTTTCTTTTTACCCATCTACAAATGGTGCCTTTCTTTGTGAGGCATTTGAAAAGATCCCTGGTCTTTGTGGTTGAATCTGTTAGAAATGCACTGCTTGACTGAGGGACCTTACAGATAATTGTATGTGTGGGGTACAGAGATGAGGTAGTCATTCAAACATCATGTTAAACACTATTATTGCACACAGAGTGAGTCCATGCAACTTGTGACTTGTTAAGCAATTCTTTACTCCTGAAATTATTTAGGCTTGCCAAAATAAAGGGGTTGAATACTTATTGACTCCAGACATTTCAGCTTAAAATATAAATTTTTTCAATTATATAGTATTGGGTGTAGGCAAAGTGACACACAATCTAAATATAATCCATTTTAATGAAATATGTAAAATGTTCGACCAATAAGACCAAACGATTTCATTGAAATTCAGTGCAAATGTTTCAGTTGTTTCTTTTGTTAAACACTCAACATAAAAATTGACACAATAACTTCTAAATAGATATAAACTGAAAATAGATGATATTATAATTCTGGTAAAAGCACAAAAGATGCAGATAAACAGTGACTAGTAGATGTTAACACCATTCTGCCGTCATGTAGACTTAGCTATTCTGTTATATTTCGATGGCATTGCAATCAGTTTGGTCATCTCCCCCTAAACTTCCTCTAAAGTGATGTTAACTTCATGGCTTTGGGTAGTTTCAGCATTAATTCAGTACTTCCTTAGATACACTTTGTAGATGGTTTGAAAGTGTAGCCTTATTCCCACCTGTCCCTGTGGATTGTCTGTCCTTTCAAGTCCATCGTGGAGCCTCAAGTTTCTCCTCCTGGAAGACATTTAGAAAGGCCTTCTGAATGCACTGTGAGGGTTTTCATATGCAAAAGCACAAACACAGCAGAAATAAAATAATTTTGCGTTGATGCCAGGAATAGTTTTTACCATCCGAAACACTGATCAGGCTGATAAGCAGAAAGGCCCCCAGAGTTCCTGCTGCAACCCCAACAACCATTGGGTTAACAGGCTCTTGTTGCCCTGAAAATACAGCACATTTGATGGTCAATTCTCACAAAAAGATCTCTAAAGTACACTACATGACCAAGTGTATGTGGACACCTGCTCGTCGATCATCTAATTTCAAAAGTCAGGGGAATTAATATGGAATATAGAACGTCATTGTATGCTTTAGCGCTAACTTTACAGTTGGCACTATGCCTTGGGGCAGGTAGCGTTCTCCTGACATCCGCCAAACCCAGATTCCTCCATTGGACGGCCAAATGATGAAGCGTGATTCATCACTTCGGAGAACTTTACACCACTCCAGCCGATTCTTGGCATTGCGCATTGTGTGTGGCTGCTCTGCAATAGGAACCAATTTCATTAGGCTCCCGACGAACAGTTCTTGTGCTGATGTTTCTTCCAGAGACAGTTTGAAACTCGGGAGCGAATGTTGCAACTGAGGACTGATAATGTTTACGTGCTTCGAGCTTCAACACTCGGTGGTCCCATTCTGTGAGCTTGTGTGGCTTACCACTTCCCGGCTGAGACGTTGTTGCTCCTAGAGGATTCCACTTCACAATAACAGCACTTACAATTGACCTGGGCAGGGTAGAAATCTGACAAACTGACTTGTTGGAAAGGTGGCATCCTATGACTGTGCCACGTAAAAGTCAATAAGCTCTTCAGTTAGGCCATTCTACTGCCAACGTTTGTCTATAGAGATTGCATGGCTGTGTTCTCAATTTTATACACCTGTCAGCAAATGGGTGTGGCTGAAATAGCCGATTCTAATAATTTGAAGGGGTGTCCACGTACTTTTATATATACAGCGGCTTGCGAAAGTATTCACCCACTTCACATTTTTCCTATTTTGTTGCCTTACAACGTTGAATTAAAATGATTTTTGGGGGGGGTTTGTATAATTTGATTTACACAACATGCCTACCAATTTGAAGATGCAACATTTTTTATTATTTTTTATTGTGAAACAAACATGAAATAAGACAAAAAAAACTGACCACTTGAGCGTGCTTATTTATTCACCCCCCCAAAGTAAATACTTTGTAGAGCCACCTTTTGCAATAATTACAGCTGCAAGTCTCTTGGGGTATGTCTCTATAAGCTTGGCACATCTAGCCACTGGTATTTTTGCCCATTCTTCAAGGCAAAACTGCTCCAGGTCCTTCAAGTTGGATGGGTTCCGCTGATGTACAGCAATCTTTAAGTCATTCCACAGATTCTCAATTGGATTGAGGTCGGGGCTTTGACTAGGCCATTCCAAGACATTTGAATGATTCCCCTTAAACCACTAGAGTGTTGCTTTAGCAGTATGCTTAGGGTCATTGTCCTTCTGGAAGGTGAACCTCCGTCCCAGTCTCAAATCTCTGGAAGACTGAAACAGGTTTCCCTCAAGAATTTCCCTGTATAAACATGTATTTAGCACCATCCATCATTCCTTCAATTCTGACCAATTTCCCAGTCCCTGCTGATGAAAAACATCCCCACAGCATGATGTTGACACGACCATGCTTCACTGTGGGTATGGTGTTCTCGGGGTGATGAGAGGTGTTGGGTTTGTGCCAGACATAGGAGTTTCCTTGATGGCCAAAAATCTAAATTGTTGTCTCATCTGACCAGAGTACCTTCTTCCATATGTTTGGGGAGTCTCCCACATGCCTTTTGGCGAACACCAAACGTGTTTGCTTATTTTCTTCTGAAGCAATGGCTTTTTTATGGTCACTCGTCCGTAAAGCCCAGCTCTGTGGCGTTTATGGCTTGGTGGTCCCATGGACAGATATGTCAATCTCCGCTGTGGAGCTTTGCAGCTCCTTCAGGGTTATCTTTGGTCTCTTTGTTGCCTCTCTGATTAATACCCTCCTTGCCTGGTCCATGAGTTTTGGTGGGCGGCCCTCTCTTGGCAGGTTTGTTGTGGTGCCATAGTCCTTCCATTTTTTTAAATAATGGATTTAATGGTGATCCGTGGGATGTTCAAAGTTTCACATGTTTTTTTATAACCCAGCCCTGATCTGCACTTCTCCACAACTTTGTCCCTGACCTGTTTGGAGTGCTCCTTGGTCTTCATGGTGCCTCTTGCTTGGTGGTACCCCTTGCTTAGTGGTGTTGCAGACTCTGGGGCCTTTCAGAACAGGTGTATATGTATATATACTGAGATCATTTGACAAGATCATGTGACACTTAGATTGCACACAGGTGGACTATATTTAACTAATTATGTGACTTCTGAAGGTAATTGGTTGCACCAGATCTTATTTAGAGGCTTCATAGAAAAGGAGGTGAATACATATGCACGCACCACTTTTCCGTTTTTTTTATAAAAAATAATAATTTAAACAAGTAATTTTTTTCATTTCACTTCACAAAATTTGACTATTTTGTGTATGTCCATTACATGAAATCCAAATAAAAATCCATGTAGATTACAGGTTGTAATGCAACAAAATAGGCAAAACGCCAAGGGGGGTGAATACTTTTGCAAGGCACTGTATGGTGTATATTTAACCTAAGACTGTGCCCGACATTCCTGTTTTACCTTTAATAGCCAGCTGCACTTCCTTTAACTTGCCACAGCCTAGACTCTTTCTTGCTTCACGGTAGTACAGTCCTCCATCAACAGTCACATTAAGGGAGTAACTCAGTCCAGATGCTACCTGTATTGGTTAATCTCCACTGATCTGGAACCAGGTGAAGGTTGTCACAGGAGGGTTGGCTGTACTGCTGCAGGTCAGATTAACACAGCTGCCCACTAATACTGGATCAGCTGGACTGATGGAGGCCGAGGTGTCCTTAGGAGAGACTGAGGGAGAGGGGTTCACTTAGAATGTATCTGGATATGGTATATTGAATAGTCTCATCAAAACCACTCTATTACAATCATCAGTGAAAACATGATAGAATGATCTATTCTACAGGAACCGGTGACTAAATCTTACATGAAACGTGAAGCATCATGGTTTGTTCAGCTCTCTTGTTGCATGCCGATACTGGGTAGACTGCAGTACTAGTGATGTTCTTCTCATGATGAAGGTATGACGGAGTGAAGGTCACCGTGGAGAGAACTGATTTGGTTTGGTCTGGATTCTCCTGCAGTTGGTTGTCAGGTGTAAACTGTGTTGGGAGAGTCCATGTCAGCTCAGGGGGGTGTTCAGGAGAGGGAGCGACAGAAGAGCAGTTCAAACTGACAGGGTACCTTCACTTCACCTCACATGTTTACAGTTATCTTCCCTTGATGTATGTTGACTATCTCACTACTGTTAAATATCACAGTGTCTGGATGCTCACCAAACTGTGGTGATTCTTTAATCAACTCCAGAGGTCATTATTGTCTTTTTCAATTTAAAGTACGGCATATCAAATGAACATGGGATTTGCACACAGGAGCCAGTCAGTACATCCAGGTTATCTGGCAAATCTCGTTGACCAAAACAGGCCAAAACAACTGCAACGTTAAGAACATCAGGGAGGTTCTGATATATTTTCGGTACAGTCCAATGATATGTATTAACCCTAGATGACTGACAGGGGCCTCCGTTTGGAAGCCATTGCACAGCCATCTTGTTACTCCTCCTGCACTTTAAATAAAGATGTTGGAAGCTATAGAAATGCATTTATTAATGTCTACATCCATTTTGACAAGTATATTCTAATACAGACACCTTAATGCAAACTTTTAAATGATATTTTGTGAAACTGCAACACTTCCTTCAACAGAGAGACCCTACCCTTTCTCCAGCCAATGATTGCATCTTGCAACTTGCTGAACTGGTATTATCCAATAATTACTTCATCTTTGAGTCAGACCTTTTCCTTCAAATTCGGTGTAGCCATGGGCTCTTCAAAGGAGGAGACACTCTAGACCCAAACTGCTACAGACGTATATATATTTTCTACCCTGCCTTTCTAAGGTCTTTGAATGCCAAGTTAACAAACAGAATACCGACCATTTCGAATCTCACCGTACCTCCTCTGCTATGCAATCTGGTTTCAGAGCTGGTCATGGGAGCACCTCAGCCACGCTCAAGGTCCTAAACGATATCATAACCGCCATGGATAAGAGACATTACTGTGCAGCCGTATTCATTGACCTGGCTAAGGCTTTCGACACTGTCAATCACAACATTCATATTGGCAGACTCAACAGCCTTGGTTTCTCAAATGATTGGCTCGCTTGGTTCACCAACTACTTCTCCTATAGAGTTAAGTAAGTCAAATCGGAGGGCCTGTTGTCCGGACCTCTGGCAGTCTCTATGGGGGTGCCACAGGGTTCAATTCTCGGGCCGACTCTCTTCTCTGTATTTGTCAATAATGTCGCTCTTTGATCCACCTCTACGCAGACGACACCATTCTGTATACCTCTGGCCCTTCGTTGGACACTGTGTTAACTAACCTCCAGATGAGCTTCAATGCCATACAACTCTCCTTCCGTGGCCTCCAACTGCTCTTAAATGCAAGTAAAACTAAATGCATGCTCTTCAACCGATCGCTGCCCGCACCTGCCCGCCCGTCCAGCATCACTACTCTGGACGGTTCTGATATGTGGACAACTACAAATATCTAGGTGTCTGGTTAGACTGTAAACTCTCCTTCCAGACTCACATTAAACATCTCCAATCCAAAATTAAATCTAGAATCGGCTTCATATTTCACAACAAAGCATCCTTCACTCATGCTGCCAAACATACCCTCGTAAAACTGACCATCCTATCGATCCTCGACTTCGGCGATGTCATTTACAAAATAGCCTCCAACACTACTCAACAAATTGGATGCAGTCTATCACAGTGCCATCTGTTTTGTCACCAAAGCCCCATACACTACCCACCATTGTGACCTGAATGCTCTCGTTGGCTGGACCTCGCTTCATACTCGTCGCCAAACCCACTGGCTCCAGGTCATCTACAAGTCTCTGCAAGGTAAAGCCCCGCCTTATCTCTGCTCACTGGTCACCATAGCAGCACCCACCCGTAGCACACGCTCCAGCAAGTATATCTCACTGGTCACCCCGAAAGCCAATTCTTCCTTTGGCCGCATCGCCTTCCAGTTCTCTGGTGCCAATGACTGGAAAAAACTCAAAAAATCTTTGAAGCTGGAGACTCTTACCTCCCTCACTAGCTTTAAGCACCAGCTGTCAGAGCAGCTCACAGATCACTGCACCTGTACATAGCTCATCTGTAAATAGCCCATCCAATCTGCCTCATCCCCATACTGTATTTATTTATTTATTTATCTTGCTCCTTTGCACCCCAGTATCTCAACTTGCACGTTCATCTTCTGCACATCCTACCATTCAGTGTTTAAAACTTCTTTGCGACTGGGGGGCAGTATTGAGTAGCTTGGATGAATATGGTGCCCAGAGTAAAATGCCTGCTACTCAGGCCCAAAAGCTATAAGTTTCTTAAACTGTTTGAATGATGTCTGTAAGTATAACAGAACTCATATGGCAGGCAAAAAAAACAGAGAAAAAATCCAACCAGGAAGTGGGAAATCTGAGGTTTGTAGTTTTTCAACTGATTGCCTATCAAATATACAGTGTCTATGGGGTAAAATTGCACTTCCTAAGGCTTCCACTAGATGTCAACAGTTTTTAGAACCTTGTTTCAGGCTTCTACTATGAAGGGGGAGCGAATAAGAGCTGTTTGAATCAGGGGTCTGGCAGAAAGCCATTAGTTAAATCAAATCAAATCAAATTGTATTTGTCACATACACATGGTTAGCAGATGTTAATGCGAGTGTAGCGAAATGCTTATGCTTCTAGTTCCGCTCGCAGTTCCGCGCGCAGCCGTGAGAGCGAGCTCCGTTCCTTTTAATTTCTAAAGACAAAGGAATTGTCCAGTTGGAATATTATTGAAGATTTATGATAAAAACATCCTAAAGATTGATTATATACATCGTTTGACATGTTTCTACGAACTGTAATGGAAATGTTTTGACTTTTCGTCTGAACTAAGTGCCTGCGCCTTGTGAATTTGGATTTGTGAACTAAACTCGCGAACAAAAAGGAGGTATTTGGACATAAATTATGGACTTTATCGAACAAAACAAACATTTATTGTGGAACTGGGATTCCTGGGAGTGCATTCCGATGAAGATCATCAAAGGTAAGTGAATATTTATAACGCTATTTCTGAGTTTTGTGACACCTCTCCTTGGTTGGAAAATGGCTGCATATTTTTCTGTGGCTAGGCGCTGACCTAACATAATTGCATGGTGTGCTTTTACCGTAAAACTTTTTTAAAATCTGACACAGCGGTTGCATTAAGGATAAGTTTATCGTTAATTGTGTGTTTAACACTTGTATCTTTCATAAATGTTTATGATGACTATTTCTGTAATTTAATATGGCTCTCTGCACTTTCACCTGATGTTTGTTTGAGACAATGCATTTCTGAACATAACGCACCAATTTTAAATTAGGTTTTTGGACATAAAGATGAACTTTATCGAACAAAACACACATCTATTGTCTAACATGGAGTCCTGGGAGTGCCATCCGGTGAAGATCATCAAAGGTTAGTGATTCATTTTAATGCTATTTCTGTCCTTTGTAACACCTCTCCTACTTTGGAAAATGTCTCTATGGTTTTCTGTGGCTAGGAGCTGACCTAACATAATCAAAGGTGTGCTTTCGCCGTAAAGCCTTTTTGAAATCAGACACTGTGGCTGGATTAACAAGAAGTTTATCTTTAAAATGGTGTCTAATACTTGTATGTTTGAGGAATTTTAATTATGAGATTTGTGTTGGCGCCCTGCAAGATTTGGCGCCCTGCAATTTCACTGGCTGTTGGCGAGGTGGGACGCTAGCGTCCCACATATCCCAGAGAAGTTAATTGCTATATTGTAATTAATTTGCCACCCTAGCCTATTTATTGCCTTACCTCTCTTATCCTACCTCATTTACACATGCAGTATATAGATTTTTCTACTGTATTATTGATTGTATGTTTTTTTATTCCATGTGTAACTCTGTGTTGTTGTATGTGTCGAACTGATTTGCTTTATCTTGGCCAGGTTGCAGTTGCAAATGAGAACTTGTTCTCAACTAGCCTACCTGGTTAAATCAAGGTGAAATAAATAAATATAAAATGAAAGACAGTTAAAACAATGCAGAGCTGAACACCGCAGCTCAATCAGGTGTAAGAATACTG
Organism: Salvelinus alpinus; assembly: GCF_045679555.1. Lineage (NCBI taxonomy): Eukaryota > Metazoa > Chordata > Actinopteri > Salmoniformes > Salmonidae > Salvelinus > Salvelinus alpinus. The sequence goes on from NC_092093.1 coordinate 56,625,147, forward strand.
ACTATCCAGTAGCAGCTCACTTTGTTGAAGCTAACCATCCCATCTCCTCCCTCAAAAATACACGCATATACACACGCATTGAGCATGTTGGTCTACCAAGGAGAGGAGGTATTTAAAAACATTGACCCCTAGTGTCTTAAAATTGAATTTGGCCTCAGGCCCGTTTTATGAACAATTATTCTTTATAAAGAAGTCCTATAAATGAATATATTCTATCTACAGCTTATCAGCGTACAACCAATATGTTCCCCCTGTTGATGATGCTTATATTGCATTATGGATGAACCAAAATATTACATTTTAACATCATTTTATGAAATTGGAAACAATTAAATACAAGTGAAATTAAATTAAACAATAATGTATGTTGATGCTAATCTTATGCTAATTTCAATGATAACAATAGGCTAATATATTCAATATGCTATAAACTATTGTCTTTTAACAGTTTCACTCATTTCATTCCAATTAACCTCATAACTATGACACACCCCTCACTATTGTCATTGGATGCACTATTTGCACTGTTTATCTACATAACCTGGTTCAATCATTAATGACTTTACCCTGAAGAAGGCACAGTGATGCCGAAACGTTGGTGTTTTACCCAATCAATTACTGGGAGTTTATATACAATATAGAGTGTGCAACTCTCTTTGTTTTTATATAAATAGAGTGTGCATGTACATTCTACCTCAATCAGCCTGACTAACCGGTGTCTTTATGTAGCCTCGCTACTTTTATAGCCTCGCTACTGTATATAGCCTCGCTACTGTTATTTTTCACTGTCTTTTTACTGTTGTTTTTATTTCTTGATGTCACGCCCTAACCATAGAGAGCTGTGTATTCTCTATGTTGGTTGGGACGTGATAGTGACTAGGTCATCTAGGTGATTATTGGTTTATGTTGGCCTGGTGTGCTTCCCAATCAGAGACAGCTGTTTATCGTTGTCTCTGATTGGGGATCATATTTAGGTAGCCATTTTTCCCATTTGTGTTTGTGGGATCTTGTCTACAGATAGTTGCCTGTGTGCACACCAGTAGCTTCACGTTTCGTTCGTAGATTTTTTTGTTCGGTGTTCATTTATTAAAAGGAATATGTACGCCTACCACGCTGCACCTTGGTCCATTCCTTGCGACGATCGTGACAGAAGATCCCACCAACAAAGGACCAAGCAGCGTGCGCAGGGGAGTCGCCTAGGAGCATGAGAGGACAGCAACGACGTCGGGGAGGAAGGCCACAGAAACCCAATTTTTTTTGGGGGGGGGGGGGGCACATGGAGTAGTCGGCGGAGCCGAGGAGTGAACCAGAGCCAGTTAGGGAGTCGAGTGAGGAGCTCGACGCAAGATTCCGGAGAGGGGTGCTGGCATTGAGAGCGCTGCAGAGCGGGCGTGGTGCGTGTCATCAGCTCGGTGCCACCTGTACCGGTCCCACGCATCAGGTCTCCAGTGCGCCTTCACAGCCCAGTGCGTCCTGTGCTAGCTTCCCGCACTTGCAGGGCTGGAGTGAGCATCCAGTCAGGAAGGGTTGTGCTAGCTCTGCGCTCTAGACCTCCAGTGCGCCTCCACAGTCCAGTACGTCCTGTGCCTCCTCTCCGCACTCGCCCTGAGGTGCCTGTCATCAGCCCGGTACCACCTGTACCGGTCCCAAGCATCAGGTCTCCAGTGCGCCTCCACAATCCAGAGCTTCCGGTGACAGTTACCAGTCCAGAGCTTCCGGCAACGTTTCACAGTCCAGAACCTCCAACGACGGGCCACAGTCCGGAACCTCCAACGACGGTCCGCGGTCCAGAACCTCCAGCGACTGTCGGCTGTCCGGAGCCTCCAGCGACGGTCGGCGGTCCGGAGCCTCCAGCGACAGTCAGCAGTTCGGAGCCTCCGACGACGATCCACGCACCAGAGCCGCCATGGAGGATGAAGTATCTGCGAGCGGAGTGGGTACTTCGCCCCGCACCAGGGCCGCCCGCGACGTCCTGTGTCATTCATCGTAGATGCCCACCCGGACCCTCCCCTATTGAGTCAGGTTTTGCGGTCGGAGTCCGCACCTTTGGGGGGAGGGTACTGTCACGCCCTGACCATAGAGAGCTGTTTATTCTCTATGTTGGTTGGGGCGTGATAGTGACTAGGGTGGGTCATTTAGGTGATTCACGCTGCAGCTTGGTCCATTCCTTGCGACGATCGTGACACTTGACTTACCTATTGTTCACCTAATACCTTTTTTGCACAATTGGTTAGAGCCTGTAAGTAAACATTTCACTGTAAGGTCTACTACACCTGTTGTATTCGGAGTACGTGACAAATAAACTTTTATTTTATTTTATTTTGTTTGCAACTCTCTTTGTTTTTATAGCTTACAGTGTATTCACCATTAGTCAGCACCTCTACAATAAGTAATTTTCTCTGGGTGTGCTCCATCTCATGCCTTTTATGTGACCTGAACATAACAAATAAAAAATAAACATGTAAAGATAAAGTATTTTCTTTATAGAGTAATAACTTTACTGTCCCCCTCTACAACAAAATACTTAAATACATTACATTTTGTCCTTGAAACATTTTATTGAAATACTGTAGAATTCCATTAATTCTTATGGAGGACTGCTTCTTCTGGGGAGTACCATATATAGAGACCGGTGATTTCAAATTCTCTCATTGGCCATTACATAGCATCAGCGATCCAGGGTTTATACACATCATTGGTACAGTCTCTCTCAATAATAACAAGATTAACTTATTTCAATGAACAAGTGATTTTTTTCAATTGGTTGTTATGTCATCAAGGAATGAGGTGACATGTGTTTGTGAGCAGAGGACCACTAGTTTGAGCCCGGTATGGTGACAGGGACAGTGGTGGAAGCTATACTGTTAACCGCACACTGACGTCGGTTTCACATGCACATACAGTGACATGAAACAGTATTTCCCCCTTTCTGATTTTCTGTATTTTAGATTTTTTTTTATACTGAATGTTATCAGATGTTCAACCAAAACCTAATATTAGATCAAGAGAACCTGAGTTAAAAAATAACCTCAAAGTATTGTTATTTTATTTATTGAATTAACAAAGTTATGCAACACCCAATTCCCCTGTGTGAAAAAGTAATTGCCCCCTTACACTCAATAACTGGTTGTGCCACCATTTCAAAACACACAATCTACATGAAAATGTAATAAAAGCAACATATTGAAAGTTTTGGAATGGCCTGTCAAAGTCCAAACCTAATCCCAAATGAGACATTGTTACAGTTCATGCTTGAAAACCCACAAATGTCGCTGAGTTAAAGCAGTTCTGCATGGGAGAGTGGGACACAATTCCTCCACAGCGATGTGAGAGGCTGATCAACAACTACATGAATTGTATAGTTGGAGTCATTGAGAGTAAGGGGGCAATTACTTATTCACACAGAGGCATTGGGTGTTGCATAACTTTGTTAATGAAATAAATGAAATAAGTATGTAATTGCTGTATTATTAATTTATTCAGGTTGCATTTATCTAATATTAGCCTTCCTTTGACACCATGTGGTATAGAGGTCCTTGATGGCTGGAAGCTTGGTCCCAGTGATGTACAGTGCAGTACGCACTACCTCCTGTAGCGCCTTGCGTTCGGAGGCCGAGCAGTTGCCATACCAGGCGGTGATGCAACCAGTCAGGATTCTCTCGATTGTGCAGCTGTAGAACTTTTTGAGGATCTGAGGACCCATGTCAAATCTTTTCAGTCTCCTGAGGGGGAAAAGGTGTTGTTGTGCCCTCTTCATGACTGTCTTGGTGTGTTTGGACAATGATAGTTTCTTGGTGATGTGGACACCAAGGAACTTGAAGCTCTCAACCTGCTCCACTACAGCCCCGCTCGGCCCTTCTTTTCCTGTAGTCCACGATCATCTCCTTTGTCTTTATCACGTTGAGGGAGAGGATGTTGTCCTGGCACCACACTGACAGATTTCTGACTTCCTCCCTATAGGCTGTCTCATTTTTGTCGGTGATCAGGCCTACCATTGTTGTGTCATCGGCAAACCTAATGATGGTGTTGGAGTCGTGCAGTCATGGGTGAACAGGGAGTACAGGAGGGAACTAAGCACGGACACCTGAGGGACCCTCATGTTGAGAATCAGAGAGGCAGATGTGCTTTTGCCTACCCTTACCACCTGGGGTGCGGCTCATCAGGAAGTCCAGGATCCAGTTGCAGAGGGAGGTGTTAAGTCCCAGGGTCCTTAGCTTAGTGATGAGCTTTGAGGGCACTACGATGTTGAACGCTGAGCTGTAGTCAATGAACAGCATTCTCACGTAGGTGTTCCTGTTGTCCAAGTAGGAAAGGGCATTTTTGAGTGCAATAGAGATTGCATCATCTGTGGATCTGTTGGTGCGGTATGCAAATTGGAGTGGATCTAGTGTTTCTGGGATGATGGTGTTGATGTGAGCCATGACCAGCCTGGCTACAGACATGAGTACTATGGGTCGGTAGTCATTTTGGCAGATTACCTTGGTGTTCTTGGGCACAGGGACTATGGTGGTCTGCTTGAAACATGTAGGTAATACAGACTCGGCCAGGGACAGGTTGACAATGTCAGTGAAGACACTTGCCAGTTGGTCAGTGTATGCTCGGAGTACGCATCCTGGTAATTCGTCTGGCCATGCGGCTTTGTAAATGTTGACCTGTTTAAAGATCTTACTCACATCGGCTATGGGCGAGCTTGATCACACAATCGTCCAGAACAGCTGGTGCTCTCATGCATGCTTCAGTGGTTCTTGCCTCGAAGCGTGCATAGTAATTTAGCTCATCCGGTAGGCTTGTGTGAGCTCGCCACTGGGATTCCCTTTGTAGTCCGTAATGGTTTGCAAGCCCTGCCACATCCGACGAGCATCGGAGCTAGTGTAGTAGGATTCAATATTAGTAGGATTCAATCTTGCAAGGGCTGTGACTTTGTGGTGCGATGGGTAACGATGCTTCGTGGGAGGCAGTTGTTGATGTGTGCAGAGGGTCCTTGGTTCAAGCCCAGGTAGGGGCGAGGAGAGGGACGGAAGTGAAATTGTTACATTAGAATCAGTCTTTCTGGGTAAGTCTAGAAGAGCTTTGCACACCTGGAATGTACAATATTTGCACATTATTCTTTAAAAAATTCTTCAAGCTCTATCAAATTGGTTGTTGATCATTGCTAGACAGCCATTTTCAAGTCTTGCCATAGATTTTCAAGCCGATCAAAACTGTTACTTGGACAATTAGGAACATTAAATATTGTCATAGTAAGCAACTCTGGTGTATATTTGGCTTTTTGTTTTAGGTTACTGTCCTTCTATAAGGTGAATTTGTGTCCCAGTGTCTTTTGAAAATCAGACTGAACCAGGTTTTTCTCTAGAGTTTGCCTGTGCTTAGCTCTATTCCATTTATTTTCATCCTAAAACACTTGATGACAAGCATACCCATAGCATATTGCAGCCTTCACCATGCTTGAAAATATGAAGAGTGTACTCAGTGATATGTTGTGTTGGACAAAGAGTGCATTTCTTTGCCAAATGTTTTGCAGTTTTACTTTAGTGCCTTATTGCAAACAGAATGCATGTTTTGTAATATTTTTATTCTGACATGTTTCCTTCTTTGCACTCTGTCATTTAGGTTAGTATGGTGGGGTAAGTAAAATGTTGTTGATCTATCCTCAGTTTCTCCTATCACAGCCATTAAACTATGTAACTGTTTTAAAGTCGCCATTGGCCTTATGGTGAAATCAGTGGAGGCTGCTGAGGGGAAGACAACTCATAATAATGTCTGGAATGGAGCAAATGGAATGGAATAAAACACATGGAAACCGGGTGTTTAATTACCACGAGTGTCACGAACTTTGTAATCCTCCTCGTCTGTGGAGTAAGGATCGGACCAAAGCGCAGCGTGGTTTGATGAATACATACTTGATTTATTAAACGAAGACAAAACACTAAACAAACTTACAAAACAACAAAACGAACGTGACGCTATATAACGAAAGTGCAGACACAGGCAACCAACGTATAGACATAGACAATAACCCACAACCCACAATACAAAACAGGCTACCTAAATATGGTTCCCAATCAGAGACAATGACCAACACCTGCCTCTGATTGAGAACCACATCAGGCCAAACAAGAAACCCCACATAGTAACAGACAACATAGATAATACCCACCCAGCTCACGTCCTGACCAACTAAAACAAAGACTAAACAAAGGAAATAAGGTCAGAAACGTGACAACGAGCCCGTTCTCCTCAATTAAGGTGCCAACAACCTCCTGTGGGTGAAATCCCTGAGCGTTTGCTTTCCTCTCCGGCGACTGAGTTAGGAAGGACGCCTGTATCTTTGTAGTGATTGGGTGTATTGATAAACCATCCAAAGTGTAATTAATAACTTCACCATGCTCAAAGGGATATTCAATGTCAAATGTATGTTATTTTTACCCATCTACCAACAGGTTCCTTTCTTTGTGAGGCATTGGAAAAGATCCCTGTCTTTGTGGTTGTATCTGTTTGAAATTCGCTGCTTGACTGAGGGACCTAACAGATAATTGTATGTGTGGGGAACAGAGATGAGGTAGTCATTCAAAAATCATGTTAAACACTAGTATTGCACACAGAGTGATTCCATGCAACTCATGTGACTAGTTAAGCAAATCTTTCCTCCTGAACATATTTAGGCTTACCATAGAAAAGGTGTTGAATACATATTGACTTGAGACAATTCATCTTTTCAATTTTATGTCTAAAAACATAATTCCACATTGTGTGTAGACCAGTGACACAAAATCTAAATGTAATCCATTTTAATGAGATACGGAAAATGTTGGACCAAATAGTCCAAAAGATGTAATGGAAATTGAATGTAAAGGTTTTTATTACAGTGCAATATATAAACAACCATAAATTCAGCCTCAATTGTTTTGTTCATTTAACACTCAATATAAAAACTGACAAGATAAATTCTAAATAGATACAGTTGAAGTCGGAAGTTTATATACACCTTATTCAAATACATTTAAACTCAGTTGTTCACAATTCCTGACATTTAATCCAAGTAAAAAATCCCTGTCTTGGGTTAGTTAAATGTCAGAATAATAGTAGAGAGAATGACTTATTTCAGCTTTTATTTCTTTCATCACATTCCCAGTGGGTCTGAAGTTTACATACACTCAATTAGTATTTGTTAGCATTGCCTTTAAATTGTTTAACTTGGGTCAAACGTTTCGGGTAGCCTTCCACAAGCTTCCCACAATAAGTTGGGTGAATTTTGGGCCATTCCTCCTGACAGAGCTGGTGTAACTGAGTCAGGTTTGAAGGCCTCCTTGCTCGCACACACTTTTTCAGTTCTGCCCACAAATGTTCTATAGGATTGAGGTCAGGGCTTTGTGATGGCCACTCCAATACCTTGACTTTGTTGTCCTTAAGCCATTTTGCCACAACTTTGGAAGTATGCTTGGGGTCATTGTCCATTTGGAAGACCCATTTGCGACCAAGCTTTAACTTCCTGACTGATGTCTTGAGATGTTGCTTCAATATATCCACATAATTTTCCTACCTCATGATGCCATCTATTTTGTGAGGTGCACCAGTCCCTCCTGCAGCAAAGCACCCCTACAACATGATGCTGCCACCCCCGTGCTTCACGGTTGGGATGGTGTTCTCCGGCTTGCACGCCTCCCCCCATTTTCTCCAAACATAACGATGGTCATTATGGCCAAACAGTTCTATTTTTGTTTCATCAGACCAGGGGACATTTCTCAAAAAATAACGACATTTGTCCCCCTGTGCAGTTGCAAACCGTAGTCTGGATTTTTTATGGCAATTTTGGAGCAGTAGCTTCTTCCTTGCTGTCGATATAGGACTCGTTTTACTGTGGATATAGATACTTTTGTACCTGTTTCCTCCATCATATTCACACGGTCCTTTGCTGTTGTTCTGGGATTGATTTGCACTTTTCTCACCAAAGTACGTTCATCTCTAGGAGACAGAATGCATCTCCTTCCTGAGCGGTATGAGGGCTGCGTGGTCCCATGGTGTTTATACTTGCGTACTATTATTTGTACAGATGAACGTGGTACCTTCAGACGTTTGGAAATTGCTCCAAAGATGAACCAGGCTTGTGGATGTCTACAATGTTTTTTCTGAGGTCTTGGCTGATTTATTTTGATTTTCCCGTGATGTCAAGCAAAGTGGCACTGAGTTTGAAGGTAGGCCTTGAAATACATCCACAGGTACACCTCCAACTGACTCAAATGATGTCAATTAGCCTATCAGAAGCATCTAAAACATGACAATTTTCTGGAATTTTCCAAGCTGTTTAAAGGCACAGTCAACTTAGGGTATGTAAACTTCTGACCCACAGGAATTGTGATACAGTGAATTATAAGTAAAATAATCTGTCTGTAAACAATTGTTAGAAAAATTACTTGTGTCATGCACAAAGTAGATGTCCTAACCGACTTGCCAAAACTATAGTTTGTTAACAAGAAATTTGTGGAGTGGTTGAAAAACGAGTTTTAATGACTCCAACCTAAGTGTATGTAAACTTCCGACTTCGACTGTATGTGCAGATAAGGATGTGCAAGTAGAAATACTGGTGTGCAAAAGAGCAGAAAAACAAAAACAAATATGGGGATGAGGTAGGTAGTTGGTTGGATGGGATATTTACAGATGGACTGTGTACAGCTGCAGCTATCGGTAAGCTGCTCTGATAGCTGACGCTTAAAGTTAGTGAGGGAGATATAAGTCTACAACCTCAGGGACTTTTGCAATTCGTTCCAGTCATTGGCAGCAGAGAACTGGAAGGAAAGGCGGCCGAAGAAGGTGTTGGCTTTGGGGATGACAAGTGAAATATACCTGCTGGAGCACGTGCTGCGGGTGGGTGTTGCTATGGTGACTAGTGAGCTGAGATAAGGTGGAGCTTTACCTAGCAAAGACTTATAGATGACCTGGGGCCAGTGGGTTTGGCGATGGATGTATAGCGAGGACCAGCCAACGAGAGCATACAGGTTTTAGTGGTGGGTAGTATATGGGGCTTTGGTGACAAAACAGATGGCACTGTGATAGACTGCATTCAATTTGCTGAGTAGAGTGTTGGAGGCTATTTTGTAAATGACATCGCCGAAGTCAAGGATCGGTAGGATAGTCAGTTTTACGAGGGTATGTTTGGCAGCATGAGTGAAGGAGGCTTTCTTGCGAAATAGGAAGCCGATTCTAGATTTAACTTTTGATTGGAGATGCTTAAGGTGAGTCTGGAAGTAGAGTTTACAGTCTAGCCAGACACCTAGGTGTCAGAACCGTCCAGAGTAGTGATGCTCGTCGGGCAGGCGGGTGCAGGCAGCGATCGGTTGAAGAGCATGCATTTCATTTTACTAGCATTTAAGAGCAGTTTGAGGCCAGGGAAGGAGTTTTGTATGGCATTGAAGCTCATTTGGAGGTTTGTTAACACATTGTCCAAAGAAGGGCCAGATGTATACAGAATGGTGTCGTCTGCATAGAGGTGGATCAGAGAATCACCAGCAGCAAGAGCGACATCATTGATATATACAGAGAAAAGAGTTGGCCCACGATTTGAACCCTGTGGCACCCCCATAGAGACTGCCAGAGGTCCGGACAACAGGCCCTCCAATTTGACACACTGAACTCTTCAGAGAAGTAGTTAGTGAACCAGGCGAGGCAGTCATTATAGAAACCAAGGCTGTTAAGTCTGCCGATAAGAATACGGTAATTGACAGTGTCGAAAGACTTGGCCAGGTCGATGAAGACGGCGCACAGTACTGTCTTTTATCGATGGTGGTTATGATATTGTTTAGGACCTTGAGAGTGGCTGAGGTCCACCCGTGAACCAGCTCGGAAACCAGATTGCATAGCGGAGAAGGTATGGTGGGATTCGAAATGTTCGGTGATCTGTTTGTTCACTTGGCTTTCGAAGATTTTAGAAAGGCAGGGCAGGATGGATATAGGTCTGTAACAGTTTGGGTCTAGAGTGTCTCCCCCTTTGAAGAGGGGGATGACTGCGGCCGCTTTCCAAATCTTTAGGAATTTCAGACACCACTATAGTGGTGATAAGATGATGTAGGCTACTGTTTATTTTAAACAGTTTATTTTGAGTGTTGAGTTCACAGAGCATCCGTTTAATGTGTTCCAGTATAGAGGACCTGCTGAGTTCAACTAGCCAACTGAAGGCAGTTTAAGTCCATATAAAGTCAATGATGACTGAGGAGAGAAGACACAGTTAGTTGGAGAGACAGTGGTCTGATACAAGACAGGAAGTTGGTGAAGTAAGTCTGCATGACGGCAGAATGGTCTTAACTCTATCTACTAGTCACTGTTTATCTTAATATTTTGTGCAGTTCCCAGAATAACAATATTATATATTTTCAGTTTATATTTATTTAGAAGATGTTGTGTCAGTTTTATGTTGGATGTTAAATCAAAGAAACAATTGAAACCTATTTGAAAAAATAAATAATTAAAAATATTAAAAGCTGAACTGTCTGGAGTCAATAAGTATTCAACACCTTTTCTATGGCAAGCCTAAATAATTTCAGGAGTAAAGATTTGCTTAACAAGTCACAAGTTGCATGGACTCACTCTGTGTGCAATACTAGTGTTTAACATGATTTTTGAATGACTACCTCATCTCTGTACCCCACACATACAATTTTCTGTGAGGTCCCTCAGTCAAGCAGCGCATTTCTAACAGATTCAACCACAAAGACCAGTGATCTTTTCAAATGCCTCACAAAAAAGGCACCATTTGTAAATGGGTAAAAAGAAAACAAATCTGACATTGAATATCCCTTTGAGCATGGTGAAGTTATAAATTACACTTATGATGCTCTATCACCCATTCACTACAAAGATGCAGGTGTCCTTCCTAACTCAGTTGCCGGAGAGGAAAAAAACAATTAAGGATTTCACCAAACTGCCAAACATTGGGTAAAGAAATTAAGTCTGTGGCCTAAATACAAAGTGTTATGTTTGGGGAAAGTCCAACACAACACATTACTGATTACCAGTCTTCGTATTTTCAAGCATGGTGATAGCTGCACCAGGTTATGGGTATGCTTGTCATCGGCAAGGGAGTTTTTTAGGATAAAATTTAATGGAATAGAGCTAAGCATTAAAAGAACTCTAGAGGAAAACCTGGTTCAGTCTGTTTTCCAAAAGATACTGGGAGAGAATCACCTTTCAGCAGTACAATGACCTAAAACACAAGGCCAAATATACAGCAACGTTGTTATCCAAGATGACATTGAATGTTCCTAAGTGGCCTAGTTACAGTTTTGACTTACATCGGTGTAGAAATCTATGTCAAGACTTGAAAATGGCTAGCAATGATGAAACAATCAACTTGACAGAGCTTGAAGAATTTTGAAAATAATGTCCAACTATTGTACAATCCACATGTGAAAAGCTCTGAGAGGCTTTCCCAAAAAGATTCAAAGCTATAATCGCTGCCAAAGGTGATTCTAACATGTATTGATTCAGGGGTGTGAATACTTACATGAATCAGATATTTTTGTATTTCATTTTCCATAAATCTGCAAAAATGTCTAAAAACATATTTTCACTTTGTTATTATTTAGTTTATTATTGGCTCATTCATCCCCCTCCTCTCCCCTGTAACTATTCCCCAGGTCGTTGCTGCAAATGAGAACGTGTTCTCAGTCAACTTACCTGGTAAAATAACGGTAAAATAAAAAATAAAAATAAAATTATGGGGTATGAATACCTTCTGATGTCAATGTATACTTGTATGCAAGATGACGGTAAGATACTGCTAGACATTGGTTCTGATCTATTGGGGCGGCAGGTAGCCTAGTGGTTTGAGCGTTGGGCCTGTAACCGAAAGGTTGCTAGATCAAATCTCCCAAGTTGACAAGGTAAAAATGTATTGTTCTTCCCCTGAACAAAGCAGTTAAGTCACTGTTCCTAGGCTGTCATTATAAATTAGAATTTGTTCATAACTGACTTGCCTAGTTAAATTAAATAAAAATATTACCTAATAACAACTCACATATCCATTGATAGTGAGTGGTAGCCTAAAATGCATGCAGACATGTAATTTTAATACATTTTACCCACATATAAGCAAAGCATTTGCCACAAAACTGAAATGAGAATGTTGGTCCCTTTTTTGTCAGTCCCACCATATCCCCATCCCCACCATATTGCAGCATCAGTGTAGTGTAGTGTCCAATAGTCAACACTTTCTCTCTTCTCTCTCTGAATCATCTGGTTCCTCCGCCTCTCAATCCCTGATCCTGTCCTCCAGGCCTTCAGCTCTCCCTCCACCTGTTGGGTAAAGTACACCCTCAGCTCCTGGGTCTCCTTCTCCCAGAAGGCCTTGGGCAGGTCGAAGATGGTTTTGTCTAGAAGGGATACAGCTTTTGTCAAAATTTTGTTTTCTAGCAAGTTTAGCAGAATTTATGCAGCAGGTTAGGATAATTAACATATCAGGTTATGATGATTAGATGAAAGTACGGAAAAGGGTTAGGATTAGCTAAAATGCAAAAAGAATACAACTTCAACTTGACTAAAGCTTTATCCCATCTAGACTTGACCGTCAAAGAGAGGGCCCATGTCTACCCTGCCACCCATTGCCCTGCAGGTCGCTGGCTCTCTCCTGTTGCACACGGGACACACTATTTTCACGCCAAATCATTTTGGTTGCAGGTTAGGAGCAGGGACAGATTACCAAACAGCCCCAGATAGCATATGATAGCAAAATGAGTAGAATTACAGGAAATAAGCTTTAAAACTGAAACCTTTTCCATCGACTTCATGGAAAAATGTGTTGAATAGCAGGGAATTTAGCTTTATAACTGCCTCATTGCAAAATGTGTAGAATAGCATAATCAAATTGCAAATTTTCCTCTGCACAATGGCAAAATGTGTTGAAATGCAGGAAAGTAAGCGCAGGGTCCAAAATGTGGTTGTGCAACCTTGGTTAGGAGAGCATTTTCCCTAACCCTAACCCTTTTACCTAACCTTAACCTCAGTCTCCTAACATGCTGCGTTAATTCTCCTAACCTGCTATATAAATTCTCATATACTGCTACAAAAAAGTCAATTCCGTATCCAAGTGGAGTGAAAAGAGTGTCTCTGTGGCTTCCAGCCCACCAGGCTCTTCTTTGCAAATAGACTTCAAAGAGGAAGTTGGTGTAGGAGAAGTTGAGTGGTGTGTGAGAATCACACACCACTTACAGTTACAGTTACCAATTACAGTTACTCTGTTTCATACCAAGTCTGTTTTTCATGTTGAAACATAATGTGACAACCATATGTTTTGTATCGAACTCAAAATAAACTTTTCCTTTTTTAATTTGAATGAATTATTAGTGGATTTTGGTTCATAATGTAACAATTTTTTAAAAATCCCACAGATATTCCCATTCAAGCCTGGGAGATACGGGAGAGGGAGATGGTTATGCTGCCAAAAGTTTATTTTAACAATTTATTGGGAGCAGACTGGGGGCCCGTATCAAAATGTGGTGACCTGTCCTACCCCGAAAGAGGAACATTAAATACCGTAGTATTCTTTTAAAATAAAATCTCATACAATTATTAGGAAGTACGTCAGTGATGAGATGTGAGATATGCCACATGAATTTCACTACATTAGTTTGTCAGACCACACTACGGGTGTGACAGTCTCTACTGTAGACAGTTTACGTTATCTAAGGCAAGTATCGACTTCTTCAATATATTTTCTGTAAATTTGAATGTTCAAAATAAATTAAAGGAAATGGATTATGAGTAATGAGATTCAATATGTTCTAAAGTACTGCTGTTTGTTCATGTATTATCTTCACAACTGAAGGACATAGTGTATTTGATATGGAGATGGTTCAATGCAATGTGTTGTGTGAGTTAAGCTACTCTACCAGTAAGTGTATGTTTGTACTGTTTCAGGTGATCAGTAGTGTGTGAGTTCTCACATGGCTTGTCCTGAGAACATGTTTTTTCTCATTGTCCTCTTTATGTCAGGTGAGTCTTCCACACAACAACAACTAGTTATGAATCAGACATAAAGGAATAACCACAAGTCATTATATTTCATGGGATGTGCTATATTCCAGCTTTTTAGTTGTGTAGAAAAGTTTACATTTAATACCTGACCACCTGACTATTTTAATAGTCTGGATTTAAACTCTGCTGTGAAAAACTATTTTGCGTAATTTTTGATACTGAATGTTATCAGATATTCAATCAAAAGCTGATATTAGATCTATGGAACCTGAGTGAACAAAAAATACAACAATGACATACTTATTTCATTTATTTCATAAACAAAGTTATGCAACACCCAATGCCTCTGTGTGAAAAAGTAATTGCCCCCTTTATACTCAATAACTGGTTGTGTCTCCTTTAGCTGAAATGACTCCAACCAAACACTTCCTGTAGTTGTTGATCAGTCTCTCACGTTGCTGTGGAGGAATTTTGGCCCACTCTCCCATGCGAACTGATTTAACTCAGCGCCATTTGTGGATTTTCAATCATGAACTGCTCGTTTCAAGTCCTGTCACAATATCTCAATTGGGATTAGGTCTGGACTAGGCCATTACAAAACTTTAAATTTGTTGCTTTATATAAATTTTCATGCTGACTTGATTGTGTGTTTTGGAATGGTGACACAACCAGTTATTGAGTGTAAGGGAGCAATTTATTTTTCACACGGGGGAATTGGTTGATGCAGAACTTTGTTAATGATATAAATTAATAGCTATAATTTTTTGGGGTTATTTGGTAACTCAAGTTCCCTTTATCTAATAGGTTTTGGTTGAAGATCTGATAACATTCAGTATATAAAAAAAAATAGAGAACGGGAAAGGGGTAAATACTGTTTCATGTCACTGTATGTGCGTGTGAAACCGACGTCAGTGTGCGGTTAACAGTATAGCTTCCACCACTGTTCCTGTCACCATACCGGGCTCAAACTAGTGGTCCTCTGCTCACAAACACATGTCACCTCACTCCTTGACAACATACCAACCAATTGAAAAATCACCTGTACATTCACATAAGATAATATTATTATTATTGGGAGAGACTGTACCAGTGATGTCAATAAAAAATGCCTGACCGATGATGCTATGTAACGGCCAATGAGAGACTTTAAATCCACCGGTCTCTATATATGGTACTCCCCAGAAGAAGCAGTCCTCCATAAGAATTAATGGAATTCTACAGTATTTCAATAAAATGTTTCAAGGACTCAATTACATGTATTTAAGTATTTTGTTGTAGATGGGACAGAAAAGTTAGTACTCTATAAAGAAAATACTTTAATATCTTTACATGTTTTTTATTTTATTTGTTATGTTCAGGTCATATAAAAAGCATAAGCTGGAGCACACTCTGAGAAAATTACTTATTGTAGAGGTGCTGACTAATGGTGAATACACTGTAAGCTATAAAAACAAAGAGAGTTGCACACTCTATATATATAAACTCCCAGTAATTTATTGGGTAAAACACCGACGTTTCGGCATCACTGTGCCTTCTTCAGGGTAAAGTCATGAATGATTGAACCAGGTTATGTAGACAAACAGTGCAAATAGTGCATCCAATGACAATAGTGAGGGGTGTATCATTGTCACGCCCTGACCTTAGAGATCCTTGTTATTCTCTATGTTTGGTTAGGTCAGGGTGTGACTCGGGTGGGAAAGTCTGTTTTCTTTGTTTTTTGCTTTTATTTTGTTTGAGTGTTTCTTGAATAAACGAATCATGAACACTTACCACGCTGCGCCTTGGTCCACTCTTTCCACTAACGAGAGCCGTAACAATCATAGTTATGAGGTTAATTAGAATGAATTGAGTAAAACTGTCAAAAGAATAGTTTACAGCATATTGAATATATTAGGCTATTGTTATCATTAACATACATTATTGTTTAATTTAATTAACATACATTATTGTTTAATTTAATTTCAAATATATTCATTCATTCATATATTGTTTCCAATTTCATTAAATGTTGTTGATGTAACGGCTGTCAATGTCGTTCTCCTCCTCAGACGAGGAGGAGCATGGATCGGACCAAGATGCGGAGTAGGAGGTATTCATGATTTTAATGGCAAACCAACAAACACTACAAATAAACAAAACAACAAACGTGACTAACCTGCAACAGTCCTGTGTGGCCCAAACGCTAACACAGGAAACAAACACCCACAAAACACCAGTGAAACCCTGGCTGCCTTAGTATGACTCTCAATCAGAGACAAACGATACACACCTGTCTCTAATTGAGAATCATACCAGGCCGAACACAAAACCCCACATAGAAATAGAAAACATAGACTGCCCACCCAACACTCACGCCCTGACCAATAAAGACATACAAAACAAGAGAAAACAGGTCAGGAACGTGACATAACCCCCCCCTTAAGGTGCGAACTCCGGGCGCACCAGCACAAAGTCTAGGGGAGGGTCTGGGTGGGCATCTGACCACGGTGGTGGCTCAGGCTCTGGGCGAGGTCCCCACCCCACCATAGTCACTCCCCGCTTCCGTATCCCCCTCCCAATGACCACCCTCCAACTCAACCAACCTAAATGAAGGGGCAGCATCGGGATAAGGGCCAGCACCGGGATAAGGGGCAGCAGCTCCGGGATAAGGGGCGGCAGCTCCGGGATAAGGGGCGGCAGCTCCGGGATAAGGGGCGGCAGCTCCGGACTGGGTGGCAGCTCATGACTGGAGGGCAGCTCATGACTGGAGGGCAGCTCATGACTGGAGGGCAGCTCATGACTGGAGGGCAGCTCATGACTGGAGGGCAGCTCATGACCGGAGGGCAGCTCATGACCGGAGGGCAGCTCATGACCGGAGGGCAGCTCATGACCGGAGGGCAGCTCATGACTGTCTGGCGTCTCTGGCAGCTCCTGACTGTCTGGCGTCTCTGGCGGCTCCTGACTGGCTGGCGTCTCTGGCGGCTCCTGACTGGCTGGCGTCTCTGGCGGCTCCTGACTGGCTGGCGTCTCTGGCGGCTCCTGACTGGCTGGCGTCTCTGGCGGCTCCTGACTGGCTGGCGTCTCTGGCGGCTCCTGACTGGCTGGCGTCTCTGGCGGCTCCTGACTGGCTGGCGTCTCTGGCGGCTCCTGACTGGCTGGCGTCTCTGGCGGCTCCTGACTGGCTGGCGTCTCTGGCGGCTCCTGACTGGCTGGCGTCTCTGGCGGCTCCTGACTGGCTGGCGTCTCTGGCGGCTCCTGACTGGCTGGCGTCTCTGGCGGCTCCTGACTGGCTGGCGTCTCTGGCGGCTCCTGACTGGCTGGCGTCTCTGGCGGCTCCTGACTGGCTGGCGTCTCTGGCGGCTCCTGACTGGCTGGCGTCTCTGGCGGCTCCTGACTGACGGACGGCTCTGATGGCTCGTGGCAGACGGACGGCTCAGACGGCGCTGGGCAGACGGACGGCTCAGACGGCGCTGGGCAGACGGATGACTCAGACGGCGCTGGGCAGACGGATGGCTCAGACGGCATTGGGCAGACAGATGGCTCAGACGGCGTTGGGCAGACAGATGGCTCAGACGGCGTTGGGCAGACAGATGGCTCAGACGGCGTTAGGCAGACGGATGGCTCAGACGGCGTTGGGCAGACGGATGGCTCAGACGGCGCTGGGCAGACGGATGGCTCAGACGGCGTTGGGCAGACAGATGGCTCAGACGGCGTTGGGCAGACAGATGGCTCAGACGGCGTTGGGCAGACAGATGGCTCAGACGGCGTTGGGCAGACAGATGGCTCAGACGGCGTTAGGCAGACAGATGGCTCAGACGGCGTTAGGCAGACAGATGGCTCAGACGGCGTTAGGCAGACGGATGGCTCAGACGGCGCTGGGCAAACGGATGGCTCAGACGGCGCTGGGCAAACGGTTGGCTCAGACGGCGCTGGGCAAACGGATGGCTCAGACGGCGCTGGGCAAACGGATGGCTCAGACGGCGCTGGGCAGCCGGGCAGTTCAGGCACCGCTGGGCAGACGGGCAGTTCAGGCACCGCTGGGCAGACGGGCAGTTCAGGCACCGCTGGGCAGACGGGCAGTTCAGGCACCGCTGGGCAGACGGGCAGTTCAGGCACCGCTGGGCAGACGGCAGACTCTGGCCGGCTGAGACGCACAATAGGCCTGATGCTTGGTGCCGGAACTGGAGGTACCGGGCTGAGGGCACGCACCTCAGGGCGAGTACGGGGAGGAGGAACAGGGCTCTGGAGATGCACTGGAAGCCTGGTGCGTGGTGTAGGCACTGGTGGTACTGGGCTGGGGCGGGAAGGTGGCGCCGGATATACCGGACCGTGAAGGAGGACACGCGCTCTTGAGCACCGAGCCTCTCCAACCTTACCAGGTTGAATGATCCCCGTAGCCCTGCCAGTGCGGCGAGGTGGAATAGCCCGCACTGGGCTATGCAGGCGAACCGGGGACACCACCTGTAAGGCTGGTGCCATGTACGCCGGCCCGAGGAGACGTACTGGAGGCCAGATACGTTGGGCCGGCTTCATGACATCCGGCTCGATGCCCAACCTAGCCCTCCCAGTGCGGCAAGGTGGAATAGCCCGCACTGGGCTAAGCACGCGTACTGGGGACACCGTGCGCTTTACCGCATAACACGGTGTCTGACCAGTACGACGCCCTCTCACTCCACGGTAAGCCCGGGGAGTTGGCTCAGGTAACCAACCCGGCTTCGCCACACTCCCCTTTATCCCCCTCCCAAGAAATTTTTGGGTGAGCCTCTCGGGCTTCCAGCCTCTCTTACGTGCTGCCTCCTCATACCAGCGCTCCTGGGCTGTGGCTGCCTCCTTCTCCTCCCGAGAGCGGCGATTCTCTCCCACCTTAGCCCAGGGTCCTTCTCCGTTGAGTATTTGCTCCCATGTCCATTCCTCTTCTCTCCATTGCTTTTGTTCCTGCCTTCCTTCTCCAATCCGCTTGGTCCTGGTTTGGTGGGTGTTTCTGTAACGGCTGTCAATGTCGTTCTCCTCCTCAGACGAGGAGGAGCATGGATCGGACCAAGATGCGGAGTAGGAGGTATTCATGATTTTAATGGCAAACCAACAAACACTACAAATAAACAAAACAACAAACGTGACTAACCTGCAACAGTCCTGTGTGGCCCAAACGCTAACACAGGAAACAAACACCCACAAAACACCAGTGAAACCCTGGCTGCCTTAGTATGACTCTCAATCAGAGACAAACGATACACACCTGTCTCTAATTGAGAATCATACCAGGCCGAACACAAAACCCCACATAGAAATAGAAAACATAGACTGCCCACCCAACACTCACGCCCTGACCAATAAAGACATACAAAACAAGAGAAAACAGGTCAGGAACGTGACAGTTGAAATGTAATCTTCTGGTACATCCATAATGCGTAATAAGTATCATCAACAGGGGGAACATGTTGGTTCTACGCTGATAAGCTGTAGAAAGAATATATTCATTTATAAGACTTCTTCATAAAAATAATTGTTTATAAGAATGGCCTGAGATCAAAGTCAATATTCTGACCAATAGGGGTCAATGTTTTTAAACAGGAAATCCAGTAGTCCTCCCTCTGTAGTAGTAGGATCTCCATGTTACCTCCTCTCCTTGGTAGAGCAGCATGCTCAATACCTGTGTATTTGAGGGAGGAGATGGGATCAACCTGTGTTGCTTCAACAAAGTGAGCTGCTATTGGATAATCAGTGTTCTTACACCTGATTTAGCTGCGGTCTTCAGCTATGCATGGTTTTAAATGTTTTTTTGTTAGTAATGTGTAGGCTTTCCCAAATGAACATGTGATGAGATAGATTACTCCCTTTATCTTGCAAGAGATGATACCCCTAACAGGGATTTTTCCACCTGTATGTGGGTGTCTGAAGAATAATGTTTTGGTAGTGCTATTGCACTGTGAGCATGAGCCACATTTGTAGTTCCCATTTGGAATGGGTGTCAAGAGTGTCTGAGTGGGCTCAGGGGGCAGGTCAGATCTCACTAAGCTATCCCCAATATTGCGACCATGCTTATAGACCACCAGTGGGGGGTCTTTGAAAAGGTGTGCCATTTTTTTGTCTGATAGCAGAATATGCCAGTGATTTTTCAGGATTGCTTTCATTTTCTCTGAACACTTGGTGTACTTAGTGCAAAATAGTTGTTTTTCTTCTTTGGTTTAGTTTTTAGCAATTCCTCTCTTCGATTTTGAGATATTTTCTTCATTGCATCATCAATAGTTTTTTCCCTGTAGCCTCTTCTTTTTTTCTAAGCATTGCTGTCAAAGTCTGACTGTTGGCCACAGATTCGTTTAATCCTTTATAACTGGCTACATGGTAGACCATTCCTGAGGGGAAGGGGATGAATACTATCCCCACGTAGCAGGGTATTTAGGTCTGTTGGCTTTGTATACAAGTCTGTATGTAATGCATCATTCTCTTTGATGATCTATAAGTCCAGGTAGTTTATTTTTCTCTCAACAGTCTGCATGGTGAATTTGAGATATTCAGAGCTCTCGTTTAGCAGAGTTTGGAATTAATTTAGTTCCTGCTGACTTCCTTCCCAGAGCACAAAGACATCATCTATGTATTTATTCCATGAGATGATTTTAGAGAGTAGGGGGTGTGTCTCTGTTTTGTAAATGAGTGCTTCCTCAAATTGTTCCACATACAGGTTTGCATAGTTTGGAGGAAAGGGGGAGCCCATGGCTACACCCCGAATTTGAAGGAAAAAGTCTGACTCAAAGATGAAGTAGTTATTGGATAATACCAGTTTGGCGAATTACAATATGCACACATTGGATGGAGCAAGGGCAGTGTCTCTCTGCTGAAGGAAGTGTTGCAGATCACAAACATTATTTAAAAGTTTGCATTAAGGTGTCTGTAATAGAATATACTTGTCAAAAACAAATGTAGACATTAATAAATGCATTTCTATGGCTTCCAAAAAAAAATTACAATGGAGGAGGAGTAACAAGATGGCTGTGCAGTTGCTTCCAATCAGCATTCCCTACAGTCATCTAGGGTTAATACATATCATTGGACTGAACTGAAAATATATCAGAACCTCCCTGATGTTGTATTTTATGTTGCAGGTGTTTTGGTCTGTTTTGGTCAAAATGGTTTGAACACCACAATGCCAGATAGACTGGATGTACTGACTGGCTCCTGTGTGCAAATCCCATGTTCATTTGATATTCCTGACCAAAATAAGTACACATTTAACAGCACAATACCAACCTCTGGAGTGTGGATTAAAGAAAGCCCATACTTTTTTGGGCATCCGGACAATGTGATATTTAACAGTAGTGAGACTGTCAACAGATATCAAGGGAAGATAACTGGAAACATGTCCCAGAAGAACTGCACCACAGTCTTCTTCAATGTAACCACCAGTTACACTAATAAATACTTCTTCAGGATTGAGAGTCAACCATTCAAAGCAACAGACATTGGAAAGTCTGTTGATATAGTTGTCAGGGGTAAGAGACTATTTAACTCTTAACCAACTATTTTTCCAGTTTATATTCCATTCATCAAAGATAAGAGTAGAACAAGTGGACAGTTTAACTATTAGTGTAAAATATATTTATCTACAATGTATTACAGATTTGCCTTCCAGTCCCATAATTACTGTCTCAGGTGAGGTGAAGGAAGGGACCCCTGTCAGTTTGAACTGCTCTGCTGTCGCTCCCTGCCCCGAACACCCCCCTGAGCTGACATGGACTCTCCCAACACAGTTCACACCTAAGAACCAACTGCAAGAGAATCCAGACCAAACCAAATCAGTTCTCTCCACGGTGACCTTCGCTCCATCATACCTTCATCATGAGAAGAACATCACTTGTACTGCAGTCTACCCAGTAGGGGCAAGCAACAAGACAGCTGAACATAACATGATGCTTCACGTTTCATGTACGATTTAGTGACTGGTTCCTGTAGAATAGATCATTCTATCATGTTTTCACTGATGATTGTAATAAAGTGGTTTTGATGAGACTATTCAATATACCATATCAGATACATTCTAAATGAACACCTCTCCCTCAGTCTCTCCTAAGGACACCTCGGCCTCCATCAGTCCAGCTGATCCAGTATCAGTGGGCAGCTGTGTTTATCTGACCTGCAGCAGTACAGCCAACCCTCCTGTGACAAACTTCACCTGGTTCCAGATCAGTGAGGGTAAACCAGCACAGGTAGCATCTGGACAGAGTTACACCCTCAATGTGACTGTTGGTGATGGAGGACTGTACTACTGTGAAGCAAGAAATAGTCACGGCTGTGGGAAGTCAAAGGAAGTGCAGCTGGCTATTAAAGGTAGAAGCATTGGCACATTCAATACGACACAACATTAAGAATATTATAGATATAGATAGATGTAGAAGAGATATACTTCTACATGCCTGCTATATGTGTCTAGGTATGATACGGTTTTAGGATCTTAATTTGATCACTATTTTGTTGCTTAGAAGTTTATTGCATTGTGGGAATCACAGATAAGATTTGTGATTTGCATATATTCACCAGAAATCTGCACTAAAACGTCTTAAATTAACAGTATTCCACTTTTCATGTAGCCTTATTTTGTCCAGCTAATAGCCTCACCACCAATGGAACAACATTACGGAGGAAACGTTCAAATCCTTTTACTGGAGGATTATTTCGCTGCAACAATACTGGATAAATTAAGACCTTACATCTGTACATCTACAGTGTGTGTAAATTGTAATGTTAGACAATGTGTTTTATTTACAGGGCACGAAGAGCCTGTTTCCCCAAAGTTTTTTGAGATTGTAGGAAAAACCTTGGGGTTGATTTTCCTTTTCAGCCTGATCGTATTATTTGCATGGTAAAAAGATATTCCCATCCTCAATTTAAACATATTTATCATACTGATTGTGCTTTTGTATATGAAAACCTAAATGATGTCAAAAGACCTTTATTCTTGTCTTCCAGGAGGAGGAGAACATCTAGACTCCCCAGTGGGTTTGACATGACAGACCTTTCACAGGGACAGGTGGGAATTTTAGAATAAACTTTTAAAACCCATCTAGAATGTGTTTTTAAGGAATAATTGAATGAATACTGTGTTGTGTAACCAACTGTAACTATGAAGTCATTATTCTTCTGAAGTGTCGGTCCTGACAACTGTTCCTTTCTCTGTGTTCTCTCCACAGAACTCCCCGGCTGGGACAGTGTGCTCTAACCAGGCCAGGGTCGGTAGAGGGAACCAGGAACCACCACTTAACAACCTAGATGGGCTTCATGCACAAGACAATAAAAGAGGTGCATTTTATGTATTTTGCCAATGGGTTTTAAGTCTTTTTATGTACAGTATTGTCATTGTGTATTCGTTTTATATTGATACTTTTGTTACATTTATAATTGTGTTCTCTTTGAATATCTGAATATTTGTAGAATTTGCTGGGATGAAAAGTGTTTAACTGTTACTGTAGTGTTGATATGATGATGTAGGCTAATCTTTATTTTAGACCTTTTATTTTTAGTGTTGAGTTCACAGAGCATCTGTTTAATGGGTTCCAGTATAGAGGAACTGCTGAGTTCAACTAGCCTACTGAAGGTAGTTTAAAACCATATAAAGTCAATGATGACTGAGGAGAGAAGACACAGTTAGTTAGAAAGACTGTGGTCTGATACAAGACAGGAAGTTGGTGCAGTAAGTCTACATGATGGCAGAATGGTGTTAACATCTACTAGTCACTGTTTCTCTGCATCTTTTGTGCAGTTACCAGAATAACAATATCATCTCTTTTCAGTTTGTATCTATTTAGAGGTTATTGTGTCAGTTTTTATGTTGAATGTTAAATCAAAGAAACAATTGAGACTGAATATAAGGTTGTTTATTAATTGCACTGTAATAAAAACCTTTACATTCAATTTCCATGAAATCCTTTGGTCTTATTGGTCCAACATTTTACATTCCTCATTAAAATGGATTAGATTGAGATGTTGTGTTACTGGTAATGGCTGGAACAGAATAGGTGGAATTGTATCAAATACATCCAACACATTTTCCATGTGTTTGATTCCATTTTCTCCGTTCCAGACATAATTATGAGTTGTCTTCCTCTCAGCAGCCTCCACTGATTTCACCATAAGGCCAGTGGTGACTTTAAAACAGTTGCAGTGTTTAACAGCTGTGATTAGAGAAAACCGAGGATCTATCAACAACAGTGTAGTTACTCCACAACACAAACCTAAATGACAAAGTGAGAAGAAGGAAACATGTACAGAATAAACATATTCCAAAACATGCATTCTGTTTGCAATAAGGCACTAAAGTAAAACGGCAAAAAAAAAGCAAATAACTGAACTTTATGTCCTGAATAAAAAGTGTATGTTTGGAGCAAATCCAACACAACACATCACTGAGTACCACTCTTCATATTTTCAAGCATGGTGATGACTGCACCGTGTTATGGGCATGCTATTTAATCCATTTTTAATTCAAGCTGTAAAACAACAGAATGTGGAATAAGTCAAGGGGTACTTTCTGAAGAGACTGAGTATACCAAACATTAGGAACACCTTCCAAATTTTGAGTTGAAACCCCTTTTGTCTTCAGAACAGCCTCAGTTCATCGAGGCATGGACTCTACAAGGTGTCGAAGCGTTCCACAGCGATGCTGGCCCATGTTGACTCCAATGCTTCCTACAGTTGTGTCAAGTTGGCTGGATGTCTTTTGGGGTGTGGACCATTCTTGATACACACCGGAAACTGTTTAGAGTGAAAAAACCCAGCAGTATTGCTGTTCTTGAAACCAGTGCGTCTGGTACCTACTACCACACCTCGTTCAAAGGCAATTTTTTTGTTTTGCCCAAACACCCACTAAATGGCACACATACACAATATACTTCTCAATTGTCTCAAGGATCAAAAATCCTTCTTTAACCTGTCTCCTCCCCTTCATCTACACTGATTGAAGTGGATTTAACAAGTGACTACAATAAGGGATCATAGCATTAACCTGGATTCACATGGTCAGTCTATGTCATGGAAGCAGCAGTAAGATTCATTCTGTTTTATCACCTACTACCTACTCATATATCCATTGATAGTGAGTGGTAGCCTGATCTGCATGCAGGCACATCGTTTCATTGTATTTTCATACATTTTACCCACATATAGGCAAAGCAGTTTCCACAAAACTGAAATGAGCTTGTTCGTCCCTTTTTTGTCAGTCCCACCATATCCCCATCCCCACCATATTGCAGCATCAGCACAGTGTAGTGTCCAATAGTCAATACTTTCTCTCTTCTCTCTCTGAATCATCTGGTCCCTCCACCTTTCAATTCCTGACCCTGGCCTTCAGCTCTCCCTCCACTTGTTGGGGGAGGTCTCCTTCTCCCAGAAGACCTTGGGCAGGTTGAAGAGTGTTTTGTCTAGAAGGGATACTGCTTTTGTCCAAATTTAGTTTTCTCGCAAGTTTGGTAGAATTTAGGCAGAAGGTTAGAAGAATTAACGTGGCAGGTTATGATAATTAGATCAAGGAACGGAAAAGAGTTAGGATTAGCTCAAATGCTAAAAGAATTTGATGTCAATTTGACAAAAGCTTTATCCCGTCTAGACTTGACCGTCGTAGAGGGAGCCCATGTCCAACTTGCCTCCCAGTCCCTGCAGGTCACTGGCTCCCTCCTGTGGCACCCGGTACACTCTTTTCACATCACTTCAATAAGAAGTGATTTTGGTAGCAGGTTAGGAGCAGGACCGGATTACTGAACGAACCCAGATAGCATATGATAGAAAAATGTGTTGAATAGTAGGAAATTAGCTCTAAAACACAACATTTTCTGTCAGCTTCATGAAAACGTGTAGAATAGCATTATAAAACTGTAAATATGTATCTCTGCACCATGGCAAAATGGGTTGAAATGCTCTCTGCACCATGGCAAAATGGGTTGAAATGCCCTCTGCACCATGGCAAAATGGGTTGAAATGCTCTCTGCACCATGGCAAAATGGGTTGAAATGCTCTCTGCACAATGGCAAAATGAGTTGAAATTTTCTCTGCACCATGGCAAAATGGGTTGAAATGCTCTCTGCACCATGGCAAAATGGGTTGAAATGCAGTAAGTAAGAGGGGGGATGTGGGGTCGTCCCACATAAATTCTTTTAGCCTGATACGAAAAAGTCAATTCTATGTAGAAGTGGCGTGAAATTGTGTCATCCAGCCCACCAGGGTCTTCTTGGCAAATAGACTTTAAAGATGAAGTTGGTGTAGGAGAAGTTAAGTGGTGTGTGAGAATCAGTCAGATACAATTACAGTCACTCTGTTTCATACCAACTCTGTTTTTCATGTTGAAAAAATGATTTGACAACCCCATGATTTGGCATGGGTTCCAAGATCCTCAAAAGGTTCAACAGCTGCACCATCAAGAGCATCTTGACCGGTTGCATCAGCGCCTGGTATGGCAACTGCTCGGCATCTGACCGTAAGGCGCTACAGAGGGTAGTACGTACGGACCAGTACATCACTGGGGCTAAGCTTCCTGCCATCCAGGACCTATATACTAGGCGGTGTCAGAGGAAAGCCTAAAAAATTGTCAGAGACTCCAGTCACCCAAGTCATAGACTGTTCTCTCTGCTTCCGCACAGCAAGCGGTACCGGAGCGCCCATTCTGCTCAAATGCTCGTTAACAGCTTCTACCCCCAAGCCCTAAGACTTCTGAACAATTAATCAAATGGCCAATGGACTATTTACATTTACCCCCCCACCTTCATTTGTTTTGTACACTGCTGCTTCTTGCTGTTTATTATCTATTCATGGTCACTTCACCCCTACCTCCATGTACAAATTACCTCGACTAACCTGTACACCCGCACATTGACTCTGTACCGGTACTCCATGTATATAGCCTTGTTATTGCACATTTTTTGTTTCTTTTTATAATGTTTTACTTTAGTTAATTTAGTAAACATTTTCTTAACTCTTTCTTGAGTTGCACTGTTGGTTAAGGGCTTGTCAGTAAGCATTTCACATTAAGATCTACACTTGTTCTATTCAACGTTTATGATTTAGCTCGATTTATAAAAACATCACACACACATTCCCATTGAAGCCTGGGAGACTACCTGTTGGGGGAGGTCGGCTCCCACCTGCTGGGTAAAATACGCCCTCAGCTCCTGGGTCTCCTTCTCCCAGAAGGCCTTCAGGAAGGTTGAGGGTTTTGTCTAGAAGGGATACAGCTTTTGTCAAAATTTTGTTTTCTAGCAAGTTTTGGGAGAATTTTTGCAGCAGGTTAGGATAATTAATATAGCAGGTTATGAAAATTAAATTAAAGTACAAAAAAGAGTTAGAATTAGCTAAAATACTGTAATAATTATACTTTTAACATCGTTTTGACAAAAGCTTAATCTCATCTAGACTTGACCACCAAAGAGGGCACCCGTGTCCTCTGTGCCGCCCAGGACCTGCAGGTTGCTGGCTCCCTCCTGTGTCACCCGCGATATTCTTTTCACAGCACTTCAATAAGAAGTGATTTAGGAAGCAGGTTAGCAGCAGGGCCGGATTACTGAACAGCCCCAGATAGCATATGATAGCAAAATGTGTAGAACTGCATGAAAATTAGCTTTAAAACTGCAACCTTTTATATCAGCCTCATGGCAAAATGTGAACACAAGCATGAGGTGCTATAAAACAGGGAAAAAAATAAAATGTATTATCTCTGCACCATGGCAGAACGTTTTGAAATGCAGGAAAGTAAGCTCAGGGTCCCAAATGCAGTCATCCAACCCTGGTTAGGAGAGCATTTTCCCTAAACCTAACTATTTTACCTGACCTTAACCTCAGGCTCTTAACATGCTATGATAATTCTCAGAACCTGCTACATAAAATCTAATAAACATGCTACGAAAAAGTCAATTCCGTATCAAAGTGGAGTGAAAAGAGTGTCTCTGTGGCTTCCAGCCCACCAGGCTCTTCTTGGCAAATAGACTTCAAAGAGGAAGTTGGTGTAGGAGAAGTTGAGTGGTGTGTGAGAATCACTCAGATACAATTACAGTTTCTCTGTTTCATACCAAGTCTGTTTTTCATGTTGAAACATGTTACAACCATATGTTTTGTATCAAACTGAAATGTAACTTTTCCTTTTTTATCTTCAATAAATGAATAGTGGATTTTGGTTCATTATTTAACTATATGTTTAAATCCCACACTCCTTCCTATTCAAGCCTGGGAGATAGAGGAGAGGGAGATGGTTATACTGCCAAAAGTTTCATTTGTTGTATTATTACAATTTATTAGGGGCTGTGATTTGGGGGCCCGTTTCAAAATGCTGCTGACCTGTCCTACACCAAGAATGGGACAATAAAAACTGTAGTATTCTTTTAAAATAAAATCTCATACAATTATTAGGAAGTACGTCACTGACGAGATGTGAGATATGTCACATGAATTTCATCACTAGTTTGTCAGACCACACTATGGGTGTGACAGTCTCTACTGTAGACAGTGTATGTTACCGTCTAAGGCAAGTATCAACTTCTTCAATATATTTTCTGTAAATTTGAATGTTCAAAATAAATTAAAGGTAATGAATTATGAGTAATGAGATTCAATATGTTCTAAAGTACTGCTGTTTGTTCATGTATTATCTTCACAACTGAAGGACATAGTGTATTTGATATGGAGATGGTTCAATGCAATGTGTTGTGTGAGTTAAGCTACTCTACCAGTAAGTGTATGTTTGTACTGTTTCAGGTGATCAGTAGTGTGTGAGTTCTCACATGGCTTGTCCTGAGAACATGTTTTTTCTCATTGTCCTCTTTATGTCAGGTGAGTCTTCCTCACAACAACAACTAGTTATGAATCAGACATAAAGGAATAAGCACAAGTCATGATATATTATGGGATGTGCTGTATAACTGTGTAGAAAAGTGTACAGTTAATTCCTCATTAGTGTATTTTAATAGTCTGTATTTAAACTTCTGTGAAAAAGTTAGCATATTTTTGATACTGAATGTTATCAGATATTCAATCAAAAGCTGAAATGAAATAAATGGAACCTGAGTGAGCAAATAACACAATGACATAATTATTTCATTTATTTCATAAACAAAGTTATGCAACACCCAATGTCCCTGTGTGAGAAAGTAATTGCCCCTTTACACTCAATAACTGTCAGGACCCGGTGTGAGAAACAGTCACTAATAGTCGGCAGAACCCAGAAGATGAGGCAGACACAGCAGTACTAGAGACGGTGGTTTAATCAAGGTAAAAGATCTTCAGGCAAAAATATAAATCCACAACGTCAAAAGTAAAGCCAAGAGAAAAAATGGATATCCTCCAAAATACAAAGAAAATCCACAAAGTGGTAAGAACAGCAGGGAAAAAACAAACCTCAAAAGACTAATCAAAAATAAACAAGAACAAAACCAGAGAACCTCTGGAAAATCCAACAAGAGAAATATATGTTCACAGCATGGCTGGGGCTGGGTGCTAACATACAAACACAGCGCAAAGAACTGAGGAACACAAAGGGATTAAATAATTAAATACCTACAAGGAAATGACACACAGGTGCAAATAATAATTAAACAAAAGGTTCAAAAAAGGCGCAATGGGGGCATCTAGTGACCAAAAACCTGAACAA
The DNA here is from genome assembly GCF_045679555.1 of Salvelinus alpinus. Lineage (NCBI taxonomy): Eukaryota > Metazoa > Chordata > Actinopteri > Salmoniformes > Salmonidae > Salvelinus > Salvelinus alpinus. Next base: position 56,654,704 of record NC_092093.1, read on the forward strand.
TCCTGGCCAAATCCTGACAGAATCCCCCTCCTAGTAACGGCTCCTGACGTTCCTACCAGCCTTCTCAGGGTGGAGGGCCCTGAACTGACGAATAAGTTCAGGGTCCAGTATATCTTTGGCAGGAACCCAGGAGCGCTCCTCGGGACCGTAGCCTTCCCAGTCCACCAGATACTGCCAGGACCGCTGCACCCGGCGGGAATCCAGTATCCGATGGACGGTATAAGCCGACTGGCCTCCGATGACACGGGGCGGAGGTCTGCCTGCCGGGATAAGGGGAGAAAAAACAACAGGTTTTAATAAAGAAATGTGAAACGTGGGATTAATCTTAAGGGATCTGGGTAAGTGCAGGCGAAAAGTAACGGGATTCACTCTCCTGGCAACCTTAAAGGGACCGATGAATTTCTGGGACAGCTTGCGAGACTCCACCCGTAGCGGTAAGTTCTTAGTTGAGAGCCATACTCTCTGGTCGGGGTACAGGGTAGGCCTGGGACGGCGACGTCTGTTGGCTTGTCGTTGGTACCGCTGTGAGGAACGCAGAAGATTAAGACGGGCCTTCTTCCACGTAAGCCGACAGCGTCTGATGAACCTCAAGGCTGAAGGCACGCTGACTTCTGCCTCCTGGTCCGGGAACAATAGAGGAGCATAGCCAAACTGACACTCGTGCGGGGACATACCAGTGGAGGAGGAGCACAAGGTGTTGTGCGCGTACTCGGCACAAACAATGAAGGATGACCATGTGGACGGGTTGTTGGAGACCATACATCTGAGGGTGGTTTCCAGCTCTTGATTCATCCTCTCGGTTTGGCCGTTGGACTCCGGATGGTACCCTGAAGATAGACTGGCAGTGGCCCCTATGAGTTGGCAGAAGGCCTTCCAAAACTTTGAGGCGAACTGGGGACCTCTGTCGGAAACCATATCTTGCGGAATGCCGAAGACTCGGAACACATGGTTAATCACCAACTCAGCCGTTTCCTTGGCAGAAGGTAATTTAGTCAAGGGAACAAACCTGGCCGCCTTAGAAAACCTGTCGATGATGACTAGGATAGTAGTATTACCATGGGACGGAGGAAGGCCAGTAATAAAGTCCAACGAGATATGGGACCAGGGTCGGTGGGGAATAGATAAAGGGTGAAGGAGTCCTTGAGGGCGGAGGTGAGAAGATTTGCCCTGGCAGCACACAGGACAGGCCTTGACGAAAGTGGCAACGTCTTCTTTTATGGTGGGCCGCCAGAACTTACGCTGGATGAACTCCAAGGTGCGACCTACGCCTGGGTGACAGGTGAGGCGAGAGGAGTGCCCCCACAGAAGGACTTGGGACCTTGCTGCCTTGGGAACAAACAACCGATTGGCAGGACCTCCTTTAGGACCCGGTTCGATGGCTTGAGCTTGTTTCACGGTATCCTCAACTTGCCACGAGATCGGAGGCACGATCTTAGCGGCAGGAAGGACAGGCATGTCAGTATCTTCTCGAATGGCAGGAGAGTAGACTCGTGACAAGGCGTCCGGTTTGAGATTCTTCGACCCGGGTCTATAGGTGAGGATAAACTGGAATCGATTGAAGAAAAGAGACCATCGAGCTTGTCTGGAGTTCAACTGCTTCGCCTGCTGGATATACTCCAGATTTTTGTGGTCCGTAAGCACTTGAAACGGTTGAGAAGCCCCCTCGAGCCAGTGTCTCCATTCCTTCAATGCCATCTTAACCGCTAGGAGTTCACGATCCCCCACATCGTAATTCCTCTCGGTCGGGGTAAGCCGGTGAGAGAAGAAGGCGCAAGGATGAAGCCTCTTGTCTTCACCCCTCTGAGACAGGACAGCTCCAACACCAACCTCTGATGCGTCTACCTCCACCACAAAAGGTTCATCCGCCGTCGGTAGTGTCAGGATGGGAGCAGAGAGGATGCGCTGCTTGAGTCCTTGGAAGGCCGTCTCAGCTTCTTCTCCCCACAGAAACCTTGCGTTGCCACCCTTGGTTAAAGCTGAGAGAGGGGCTGCCACCAAGCTGAAGTTCTTGATGAACTTGCGGTAAAAGTTAGTGAAGCCCAGGAAACGCTGAACTTCCTTAACGGACTTGGGGGTGGGCCAATCCGCTACCGCCCCTACCTTCCTGGGGTCCATCTGGACTCGACCGGGTTCCACTACAAATCCCAGGAATTGTACTCGGGAGGAATGGAATTCACACTTTTCCGGCTTAACGTACAAATGACTGTCTAGGAGGCGTTTGAGTACTTGTCTGACATGCTTAGTGTGTTCTTGAAGGGAGCTCGAAAAGATGAGGATGTCATCCAAGTAAACAAACACGAAGATGTTAAGCATATCCCTAAGCTCATCGTTTATGAGCGCTTGGAACACAGCCGGGGCGTTGGTCAGGCCGAAGGGCATCACCAAGTATTCGTAGTGACCAGTAGGCGTGTTGAAAGCGGTCTTCCACTCGTCACCGGGTTTGATCCGCACAAGATGGTATGCGTTCCGCAGGTCAAGCTTAGTGAAGACAACTGCTTCCTGGAGCAGCTCAAAGGCTGTGGCCATAAGGGGTAGCGGGTAGCGGTTACGGACGGTTATGGCATTGAGTCCCCGGTAGTCGATGCAAGGACGTAATCCACCGTCCTTTTTGGCCACAAAGAAAAAACCTGCTCCCGCCGGCGAGGTAGATGGACGCATGAGGCCTGCTGCCAGAGCGTCCTTGATGTAGGTATCCATAGCAGCTCGTTCGGGAGGAGATAGGGGAAAAATCCGACCTCTGGGGGGGCAGGTGCCCGGAAACAGGTCAATGGGGCAATCGTAAGGTCTATGGGGTGGTAGTCTGGTGGCCCTCTGTTTGCTAAATACCGGTTTGAGGTCATGGTAACACTCGGGAACTCGGGACAGGTCGATGGATTCTAGAGACTCGGGAGGGGAACTCGGGGAACTCGGGAAGATACAAGTGGCTTGGCACGTAGGACCCCACTGCTTGATAGTGCCCACAGACCAGTCGATGTGAGGGTTATGGCTGTGAAGCCAGGGGTATCCAAGGACGAGAGGGAACTCGGAACAGGAGGTCAGATGAAAGTTCATCACTTCCTGGTGTTGGGAAACTGAAAGTCGCAAGGGGGTAGTGACACGAGTGACAAGTCCAGATCCCAAAGGGCTTCCATCCAATGTAGTAACCCTTATGGGGTCACTTAGAGGTTCAGAGGGAACGCCATTCTCCTTCGCCCAGACACCATCCATGAAGTTACCTGCGGCTCCAGAGTCTACCAAGGCTTGAAGGGGAAGCTCGTGGTTGTCCCAGGAAAGGGTAACTGGAATGAGCAGACGGGAGTTGGATGGATGGGAGGAGGTTATGTTTCCCGTTACAGTCCTCCCAGGCCTGCACGGGAGAGTGCGTTTCCCTGGAGCCCGGGACACGTGGAGCGGAAATGGCCCGGTTTGCCGCAATATAGACAGCATCGCTCCCTCATCCGGCGGTCTCTCTCAGCCTGGGAGATGCGTCCAACCTGCATGGGTTCTGGTGGAGCCAGCGAGGATAAAGGTGGAGACTGGGAGCTGGGACCGATAGGAGCTAGGGTGAGAGGTCTACGGTTGAGTTCTCTCTCTCTCAGACGCTGGTCTATGCGCGAGGCCAACTTGATCAGGGACTTGAGGTTGTCCGGTGGTTCCCGAGTGGCCAGTTCATCTTGGATGGTGTCAGAAAGCCCATTCAAAAAACACACTGTGAGCGCCTCGTCGTTCCAGCCACTCGCTGCTGCCACCGTGCGGAACTGGATGGAATAGTCCGTCACGCTGCGCCGACCTTAGCGGAGAGTCAGGAGCTGTTTGGCTGAGTCAGGGCCGCTGGTGGGACCTTGAAACACTCGCTTGAATTCTTCAGTAAAGGTAGAGTAGCTGGCACAGCAGGGACTTTGGGCATCCCACACAGCAGTAGCCCAGGCTAGGGCTTTTTCCGACAACAGGGTGATGATATATGCTATCTTGGACCGGTCGGTGGGAAACGACGAGGGTTGCAGCTCGAAGGAGAGAGAACATTGGGTGAAAAACCCCTTACAAACACTCGGATCACCTGAGAACCGTTGGGGAGGTGGCAGACGAGGTTCAGCCAGGGGGTTATCTGCCACGGGCACTTGAATCTGATGTACTGGAGCGGACGCGGTTGCCGGGGAAAGTCGATCAGAAATCTGCTTTATGGAAGTCAGCATCTCCGACAGAAGTTGAGAATGTCTAGCCATTAAGGCCTCTTGCTGAACCAGAGCAGCTTCGTGACGTTGGACAGTCCCCTCGTGGTGGGACAGCATGGGGAAAAAAATCCTGGGTACTGGCTGCCTCTGGGTTCATTTTAATGGCGCTGTGTTTCTGTCAGGACCCGGTGTGAGAAACAGTCACTAATAGTCGGCAGAACCCAGAAGATGAGGCAGACACAGCAGTACTAGAGACGGTGGTTTAATCAAGGTAAAAAATCTTCAGGCAAAAATATAAATCCACAACGTCAAAAGTAAAGCCAAGAGAAAAAATGGATATCCTCCAAAATACAAAGAAAATCCACAAAGTGGTAAGAACAGCAGGGAAAAAACAAACCTCAAAAGACTAATCAAAAATAAACAAGAACAAAACCAGAGAACCTCTGGAAAATCCAAGAAGAGAAATATTTGTTCACAGCATGGCTGGGGCTGGGTGCTAACATACAAACACAGCGCAAAGAACTGAGGAACACAAAGGGATTAAATACCTACAAGGAAATGACACACAGGTGCAAATAATAATTAGAACAAGGGAAAAACAAAAGGTTCAAAAAAGGCGCAATGGGGGCATCTAGTGACCAAAAACCTGAACAATCCTGGCCAAATCCTGACAATAACTGGTTGTGTCTCCTTCAGCTGAAATGACTCCAACCAAACACTTCCTGTAGTTGTTGATCAGTCTCTCACATTGCTGTGGAGGAATTTTTGCCCACTCTCCCATGCGAACTGATTTAACTCTGACATTTGTGGGTTTTCAATCATGAACTGCACATTTCAAGTCCTGCCACAATATCTCAGTTTGGATTAGGTCTGGACTTTGACTAGGCCATTCTAAATCTTTACATGTTTTGTTTTTTATAAATGTTCATGTATATTGAGTGTTTTGAAATGGTGGCACAACCAGTTATTGAGTGTAAGGGGGCAATTACTTTTTCACACAGGGGAATTGGGTGTTGCACAACTTTGTTAATGAAATAAATTAATAACTATAAAAAAGTGTGTTATTTTGTAAACTCAAGTTCCCTTTATCTAATAGAGGTTCTGGTTGAAGATCTGATAACATTCAGTATTAAAAAAAAGCAAAAATAGAGAACCGGAAAGGGATTAAATACTGTTTCATGTCACTGTATGTGCATGTGAAAACAACGTCAGTGTGCAACTAACAGTATAGCTTCCACCACTGTCCCTGTCACCATATCGGGCTCAAACTAGTGGTCCTCTGCTCACAAACATGTCACCTCACTCCTTGACAACATACCGACCAATTGAAAAATCACCTGTACATTGAAATAAGTTCATATTATTATTATTGGGAGAGACTGTACCAATGATGTGTATAAACCCTGGACCGCTGATGCTATGTAACGGCCAATGAGAGACTTTAAATCCACCGGTCTCTATATATGGTACTCCCCAGAAGAAGCAGTACTCCATAAGAATTTATGGAATTCTACAGTATTTCAATCAAATGTTTCAAGGACAAAATTACATGTATTTAAGTATTTTCTTCTAGAGGGGGACAGTAAAGTTAGTACTCTATAAAGAAAATACTTTAATATCTTTACATGTATTATTTTTTTATTTGTTATGTTCAGTTTATATAAAAAGCATGAGCTGGAGCACACTCAGAGAAAATGACTTATTGTAGAGGTGCTGACTAACGGTGAATACACTGTAAGCTATAAAAACAAAGAGAGTTGCACACTCTATATATATAAACTCCCAGTAATGTATTGGGTAAAACACCAACGTTTCAGCATCACTGTGCCTTCTTCAGGGTAAAGCCATGAATGCTTGAACCAGGTTATGCAGACAAACAGTGCAATTAGTGCAACCAATAACAATAGTGAGGGGTGTGTCATAATTATAAGGTTAATTAGATTGAATGGAGTGAAACTGTTAAAAGACAATAGTTTACAGCATATTAAATATATTAGCATATTGTTATCATTAATTACATTTACATTACATTAATATTAGCATACGATTAGCATCAACATAAATTATTGTTTAATTTAATTTCACATATATTTAATTGTTTCTAATTTCATACAATTTTGTTACATGTAATATTTAGGTTAATCCATAATGCATAGTAAGCATCATCAACAGGGGGAACATATTGGTTGTACACTGATCAGCTGTAGAAAGAATATATTAATTTGTAAGACTTCTTTATTAAAAATAGTTGTTCATTAGAAGGGCCTGAGATCAAAGTCAATATTCTGACCACTAGGGGTCAATGTTTTTAAATACCTCCTCTCCTTGGTAGACCAACATGCTCAATGCGTGTGTATATGAGTGTGTATTTGAGGGAGGAGATGGGATGGTTAGCTTCAACAAAGTGAGCTGCTACTGGATAGTCAGTGTTCTTACACCTGATTGAGCTGCGGTGTTCACCTCTGCATTGTTTTAATTGTCTTTCGTTTCTCCTACGTAGGCCTTTTCACATGAACAGGTGATGAGATAGATTACTCCCTTTATCTTGCAAGAGATGATACCTCTAACAGGGATCTTTCCACCTGTATGTGGGTGTCTGAAGAAGGATGTTTTTGTAGTGCTATTGCACTGTGAGCATGAGCCACATTTGTAGTTCCCATTTGGATTGTGTGTCAAGAGTGTCTGAGTGGGCTCAGGGGGCAGGTCAGATCTCACTAAGCTGTCCTCAATATTGGACCATGCTTATAGATATTGGACCATGCTTATAGATATTGGCCATGCTTTCCATCTGGCTGCCCCTACCCCGGACAACAGCACTGCCCTCCCCTCTGCTACTCGCCCAAGCTTCCCCCATTTCTCTTTCTCCCAAATACAGTCAGCTGATGTCCTAAATGAGCTGCAAAATCTGGACCCTTACAAATCAGCCGGGCTAGATAATCTGGACCCTTTCTTTCTAAAACTATCTGCTGAAATTGTTGCCACCCCTATTACTAGCCTCTTCAACCTCTCTTTCGTGTCGTCCGAGATCCCCAAAGATTGGAAAGCAGCTGCGGTTATCCCCCTCTTCAAAGGGGGGGACACCCTTGACCCTAACTGCTACAGACCTATATCTATCCTACCCTGCCTTTCTAAGGTCTTCGAAAGCCAAGTCAACAAACAGATTACCGACCATTTCGAATCCCACCACACCTTCTCCGCTATGCAATCTGGTTTCAGAGCTGGTCATGGGTGCACCTCAGCCACGCTCAAGGTCATAAACGACATCGTAACCGCCATCGATAGGAAACAATACTGTGCAGCCGTATTCATTGACCTGGCCAAGGCTTTTGACTCTGTCAATCACCACATCCTCATTGGCAGACTCGACAGCCTTGGTTTCTCTAATGATTGCCTCGCCTGGTTCACCAACTACTTCTCTGATCGAGTTCAGTGTGTCAAATCGGAGGGTCTGTTGTCCGGGCCTCTGGCAGTCTCTATGGGAGTGCCACAGGGTTCAATTCTTGGACCGACTCTCTTCTCTGTATACATCAATGATGTCGCTCTTGCTGCTGGTGATTCTCTGATCCACCTCTACGCAGACGACACTATTCTGTATACTTCTGGCCCTTCTTTTGACACTGTGTTAACAACTCTCCAGGCGAGCTTCAATGCCATACAACTCTCCTTCCGTGGCCTCCAACTGCTCTTAAATACAAGTAAAACCAAATGCATGCTCTTCAACCGATCGCTGCCTGCCCCTGCCCGCCTGTCCAACATCACTACTTTGGACGGTTCTGACTTAGAATATGTGGACAACTACAAATACCTAGGTGTCTGGTTAGACTGTAAACTCTCCTTCCAGACTCACATCAAACATCTCCAATCCAAAGTCAAATCTAGAATTGGCTTCCTATTCCGCAACAAAGCATCCTTTACTCATGCTGCCAAACATACCCTTGTAAAACTGACCATCCTACCAATCCTCGACTTCGGTGATGTCATTTACAAAATAGCCTCCAAAACCCTACTCAATAAATTGGATGCAGTCTATCACAGTGCCATCCGTTTTGTCACCAAAGCCCCATATACTACCCACCACTGCGACCTGTACACTCTCGTTGGCTGGCCCTCGCTTCATACTCGTCGCCAAACCCACTGGTTCCAGGTCATCTACAAGACCCTGCTAGGTAAAGTCCCCCCTTATCTCTGCTCGCTGGTCACCATAGCAGCACCTATCTGTAGCACGCGCTCCAGCAGGTATATCTCTCTAGTCACCCCCAAAACCAATTCTTCCTTTGGACGCCTCTCCTTCCAGTTCTCTGCTGCCAATGACTGGAACGAACTACAAAAATCTCTGAAATTGGAAACACCTATCTCCCTCACTAGCTTTAAGCACCAGCTGTCAGAGCAGCTCATAGATTACTGCACCTGTACATAACCCATCTACAATTTAGCCCAAACAACTACCTCTTTACCTACTGTATTTATTTTATTAATTTATTTTGCTCCTTTGCACCCCATTATTTTCTGTCTCTACTTTGCACTTTCTTCCGCTGCAAACCAACCATTCCAGGGTTTTTTTTTAGTTTTATTTTACTTGCTGTGTTGTATTCACTTCAGCTCCATGGCCTTTTATATTTTTATTTATTTATTTTATTTATTTATACATATATTTGTTTGCCTTCACCTCCCTTATCTCACCTCACTTGCTCACATTGTATATAGACTTATTTTTTTTTCACTGTATTATTGACTATATGTTTGTTTTACTCCATGTGTAACTATGTGTTGTTGTATGTGTCGAACTGCTTTGCTTTATCTTGGCCAGGTCGCAATTGTAAATGAGAACGTGTTCTCAATTTGCCTACCTGGTTAAATAAAGGTTAAATAAATAAATAAATAAAAAAAAATAGATCACCAGTGGGGGTTCATTGAAGAGGTGTGCAGTTGTTTTGTCTGATTGCAGAATATGCCAGTGCTTTTTCAGGATTACTTCTATTTTCTCTGAACACTTGGTGTACTTAGTGCAAACAACTTATTTTTCTTCTTTGGTTTAGTTTTTAGCAATTCCTCTCTTGGTTTTTGAGATATTTTCATCGTTGCAGCATCAAGACTTTTTTCCTTGTAGCCTCTGATTTTAAATGTATTTTTCATTTTCTAAGCATTGCTGTCAAAGTCTGACTGTTGGCCACAGATTAGTTTAATCCTTTATAACTGTCTATATGGTAGACCATTCCTGAGGGGAAGGGGATGAATACTATCCCCACCTAGCAGGGTATTGAGGTCTGTTGGCTTTGTGTACAAGTCTGTATGTAAAACATCATTCTCTTTGATGATCCATAAGTCCAGGTAGTTTATTTTTCTCTCATCAGTCTGCATTGTGAATTTGAGATATTCAGAGCTCTCGATTAGCAGAGTTTGGAATTAATTTAGTTCCTGCTGACTTCCTTCCCAGAGCACAAAGACATCATCTATGTATCTATTCCATAAGAGGATTTTAGAAAGTAGGGGGTGTGTCTCTGTTTTGTAAATGAGTGGTTCCTCAAATTGTTCCACATACAGGTTCACATAGTTGGGGTCAAAGGGGGAGCCCATGGCTACACACCGATTTGAAGGAAAAACTCTGACTCAAAGATGAAGTAGTTATTGGATAATACCAGTTCAGTGAGATGCAAGATGCGATCATTGGCTGGAGCAAGGCTAGTGTCTCTCTGTTGAAGGAAGTGTTGCAGATCACAAAATATAATTTAAAAGTTTGCATTAAGGTGTCTGTAATAGAATAGAATAGAATATAAATATAAACGAATGTAAACATTAATAAATGCATTTTTCATAGCTTCCAAAAACTTTTTTACAATGCAGGAGTAACAAGATTGCTGTGCAGTTAACTCCAAACAGCGTCCCCTGTCAGTCATCTAGGGTTAATACATATCATTGGACTGAACTGTTAGTTTAATGGGCGTCCGGACAGTGTGATATTTAACAGTAGTGAGACGGTCAACAGATATCAAGGGAAGATAACTGGAAACATGTCCCAGAAGAACTGCACCACAGTCTTCTTCAATGTAACCACCAGTTACACTAATAAATACTTCTTCAGGATTGAGAGTCAACCAATCCGTGGAACAGATCCTTATAAGTATGTTGATATAGTTGTCAGGGGTAAGAGACAATTTAACTGTTTACCAACTATTTTTCCCAGTTTAGATTCCTTTCATCAAAGATAAGAGAAGAACAAGTGTGCAGTTTAACTTTTAGTGTAAACTATCTTCATCTACAATGTTTTACAGATTTGCCTTCCAGTCCCATCATTACTGTCTCAGGTGAGGTGAAGGAAAGGACCCCTGTCAGTTTGAACTGCTCTGCTGTCGCTCCCTGTCCCGAACACCCCCCTGAGCTGACATGGACTCTCCCAACACAGTTCACAACTGAGAACCAACTGCAGGAGCATCCAGACCAAACCAAATCAGTTCTCTCCACGGTGACCTTCACTCCGTCATACCTTCATCATGAGAAGAACATCACTTGTACTGCAGTCTACCCAGTAGGGGCAATCAACAAGACAGCTGAACATAACATGATGCTTAACGTTTCATGTAAGATTTAGTCACCGGTTCCTGAAGAATAGATAATTCTATCATGTTTTCACTGATGATTGTAATAGAGTGGTTTTGATGAGACTATTCAATATACCATATCAGGTACATTCTAAATGAACCCCTCTCCCTCAGTCTCTCCTAAGGACACCTCGGCCTCCATCAGTCCAGCTGATCCAGTATCAGTGGGCAGCTGTGTTAATCTGACCTGCAGCAGTACAGCCAACCCTCCTGTGACAAACATCACCTAGTTCCAGATCAGTGGGGGTAAAACAACAAAGGTAGCATCTGGACTGAGTTACACCCTCAATGTGACTGTTGGTGATGGAGGACTGTACTTCTGTGAAGCAAGAAATAGTCACGGCTGTGGCAAGTCAAAAGAAGTGCAGCTGACTATTAAAGGTAAAACGGGCACGTAGGGCACAATCGTATGTTAGATATACACTATATATTCAAAAGTATGTGGACACCCCTTGAAATGCGTGGATTCAGCTATTAAAGCTCCACATGTTGCTGACAGGTGTTTAAAATCGAGCACACAGCCATGCAATCTCCGTAGACAAACATTGGCAAGAGAATGGCAACATTCACTACCAAGTTCCAAACTGCCTTTGGAAGCAACGGCAGCACAAGAACTGTTTGTTGAGGGCTTCATGAAATGGGTTTCCATGGCCGAGCAGCCGCACACAAGCCTAAGATCACTATGTGCAGTGTCAAGAATCAGCTGCAGTGGTGTAAAGCTCACTGCCATTGGACTCTGGAGAAGTGGAAATCCGTTCTCTGGCGTGTTGAATATACGATTCACCATCTGGCAGTCCGGTGGATGAATCTGGGTTTTGACGGATTCCAGGAGAACACTACCTGCCCCAATGCATAGTGCCAACTGTAAAGTTTGGTGGATGAGGAATAATGGTCTGGGGCTGTTTTTCATGGTTTGGGCTAGGCCCCTTAGTTCCAGTGAAGAGAATTCTTAACGCTACAGCATAAAACGACATTCTATATTCTATATTAATGCCCATGAATTTGGAATGAGATGTTCGACGAGCAGATGTCCACATACCTTTGGTCATGTAGTGTACTTTAGAGATCTTTTTGTGAGAAATGACTATAATATGTTCTGTATTTTCAGAGCCAAAAACCTCAATGGTTGTTGGGGTTGCAGCAGGAACTCTGGGGGCCTTTTTGTTCATCAGCCTGATCAGTGTTTTTGGATGGTAAAAACTATTCCTGGCACCAACGCAAAACTAGTTTATTTCTGCTGTGTTTGTGCTTTTGCATATGAAAACCCTCTCAGTGCATTCAGAAGACCTTTCTAAATGTCTTCCAGGAGGAGAAACTCGAGGCTCCACGATGGACTTGAAAGGACAGACAATCCACAGGGATAGGTGGGAATAAGGCTCCACTTTCAAACCATCTACAAAGTGTATCTAAGGAAGTACTGAATTAATGCTGAAACTATCCAAAGCCATGAGGTTAACATCATTTCAGAGGAAGTTAAGGGGGAGATGACCACACCAATAGCAATGCCACATCCTGTAAGAACATGGAATGATAACAGAATAGCTGTTGGACTTTGACAGTGTTTACTGACAAAATGTAACTCTTTACACCTGTCAATTTCACTGACATTTTCATTGACATCCCCTCAGTCTGTGTTGTGTAACCTGCTGACATTAGAGTTTTACACATGACTGAGCTAAGAGCTTTCCACCTGTTCCTCTCTCTGTGTTCTCTCCACAGAACTCCCCGGTTAATACAGTTTGTGCTAACCAGGCCACAGCCGGAGAGGAACCAGAAGAACCTGCAGAAGACCAGCCTGAAGAGATCCACTACGGTGACATAGACTTCTCCAAACTACGACCCAAAGAGACCCCAGCTGCAGCCCAGAACAGGGTCCAGGGACAGGAGAGTGAGTACGCTAAGGTCACCGTGACCGGGAGAAGGGACAAGGTACAACACCTTAACAACCTAGATGGGCTTTATGCACAAGTGAATTAAAGAGGTGCATGTTAATTATTTTTCCAATGGATTTTAAGTGTTTTTATGTACAGTATTGTCATTGTGTATCTGTTTTCTATTGGTACTTTTGTTACCTTTATAATTGTGTGCTCTTTGATTATCTGCATATTTGTAGAATTTGCTGGGATGAAAGTGTTTAACTGTTATTATAGTGGTGATATGATGATGTAGGCTACTCTTTATTTTAGACCATTTATTTTGAGTGTTGAGGTCACAGAGCATCTGTTTAATGGGTTCCAGTATAGAGGAACTGCTGAGTTCAACTAGCCTACTGAAGGCAGTTTAAGTCCATATGAAGTCAATGATGACTGAGGACAGAAGACACAGTTAGTTAGAAAGACTGTGGTCTGATACAAGACAGGAAGTTGGTGAAGGAAATCTACATGACGGCAGATTGGTGTCAACATCTACTAGTCACTGTTTCTCTTCTTTTGTGCAGTTCCCAGAATAACAATATGATCTATTTTCAGTTTATATCTATTTAGAAGTTAGTGTCAGTTTTTATGTTGAATGTTAAATCGAATAAACAATTGAGACTGAATATAAGGTCGTTTATTAATTGCCCTGTAATTAAAACCTTTACATTCAATTTCCATGAAATCTTTTGGTCTTTTTGGTCCAACATTTTACATATCTCATTAAAATGGATTAAATTGAGATTTTGTGTCACTGTTCTACACACAATGTGGAATTATGTTTTTAGACATAAAATTGAAAAGATGAATTGTCTCAAGTCAATATGTATTCAACACCTTTTCTATGGCAAGCCTAAATAAGTTCAGAAGTAAAGATTTGCTTAACTAGTCACATGAGTTGCATGGATTCACTCTGTGTTCAATACTAGTGTTTAACATGATTTTTAATGACTACCTCATCTCTGTACCCCACACATACAATTATCTGTAAGGTCCCTCAGTCAAGCAGCAACTTTCAAACAGATATAACCAGCTTTTCCATTGCCTCACAAAGACGGGAACCTGTTGGTAGATGGGTAAAAAGAAAATAAATCTGACATTGAATATCCCTTTGAGCTTAGTGAGTTCATTAATTACACTTTGGATGGTTTATCAATACACCCAATCACTACAAAGATACAAGCGTCCTTCCTAACTCAGTCGCCGGAGAGGAAAGAAACAGCTCAGGGATTTCACCCACAGGCACCTTAATTGGGGAGAACGTACTCGTGGTAATGGCTGGAGCAGAATAGCTGGAATGGTATCAAATACATCCAACACGGTTTCCATGTGTTTGATTCCATTCCATTTGCTCCGTTCCAGACATAATTATGAGTTGTCTTCCTCTCAGCAGCCTCCACTGATTTCACCATGACGCCAGTGGTGACATTAAAACAGTTACAGAGTTTAATGGCTGTGATTGGAGAAAACTGAGGATTGATCAACAACATTGACTTACCCCACAATACTAACCTAATTGATAGAGTGAAAAGAAGGAAACATGTACAGAAAAAAATATTCCAAAACATGCATTCTGTTTGCAATAAGGCACTAAAGTAAAACTGCAAAACATTTGGACAAGAAATTCACTCTTTGTCCAACACAACATATCGTTGAGTACCACTCTAAATATTTTCAAGCATGGTGATGGCTGCAATACGTTATGGGTATGCTTGTCATCGAGTTTTTTAGTATAAAAATAAATGGAATAGAGCTAAGCAAAGTTAAAACTCTAGAGAAAAACCTGGTTTAGTCTTCTTTTCAAAAGACACTGGAACACAAATTCGCCTTTCAGAAGGACAATAACCTAAAACAAAAAGCCAAATATACACCATAGTTGCTTACTAAGACAATATTGAATGTTCCTGAGTGGCCTAATTACAGTTTTGATCGGCTTGAAAACCTATGACAAGACTTGAAAATGGCTGTCTAGCAATGATCAACAACCAATTTGAAAGAGCTTGAAGAATTTTTTTAAAGAATAATGTGGAAATATTGTTCATTTCAGATGTGCAAAGCTCTTATAGACTTACCAAGATGGACTCACAGCTGTTTTTTATGTATTTTTATTTCACCTTTATTTAACCAGGTAGGCAAGTTGAGAGCAAATTCTCATTTACAACTGCGACCTGGCCAAGATAAAGCAAAGCAGTGCGACACAAACAAGAACACAGAGTTACACGTGGAATAAACAAACATACAGTTCTCATTTACAATAGAAAAAGTCTATATACAGTGTGTGCAAATGAGGTAGGATAAGAGAGGTAATGCAATAAATAGGCCATAGTGGCAAAATAATTACAATATAGCAATTAAACACTGGGGTGATAGATGTGCAGAAGATGAGTTTGCAAGTAGAGATACTGGGGTGCAAATTAGCAAAATAAATAACAGTTTGGGGATGAGGTAATTGGATGGGCTATTTACAGATGGGCTATGTACAGGTGCAGTGATCTGTGAGCTGCTCTGACAGCTGGTGCTTAAAGTTAGTGAGGGAGATATGATTCTCCAGCTTCAGTGATTTTTGGTGACCAGTGAGCTGAGATAAGGCGGGGCTTTACCTTGCAGAGACTTGTAGATGACCTGGAGCCTGTGGGTTGGGCGACGAGTATGAAGCGAGGGCCAGCCAACTGGAGCATACAGGTCGCAGTGGTGGGTGGTATATGGGGCTTTGGTGACAAAACGGATGCCACTGTGATAGACTGCATCCAATTTGTGGGATAGAGTATGGAAGGTATTTTATCAATGACATCGACGAAGTCGAGGATCAGTAGGATGATCAGTTTTACAAGGGTATGTTAGGCAGCATGAGTGAAGGATGCTTTGTTGCGAAATAGGAAGCCGATTATAGATTTAATTTGGGATTGGAGATGTTTACAGTCTAACCAGACACCTAGGTATTTGTAGTTGTCCACATATTCTAGGTCAGAACCGTCCAGAGTAGTGATGCTGGTTAGAGTTGCCCTGCCCTATACAAAACACTCACAAAATTTGAGTTTGCTATTCACAAGAAGAATTGCCTGATGTGAACCGTACCTCGAACAAAAGAGATCTCAGAAGACCTAAGATTAAGAATTGTTGACTTGCATAAATCTGGAAAGGGTTACAAAAGTATCTCTAAAAGCCTTGATGTTCATTAGTCCACAGTAAGACGAATTGTCAATAAATGGAGAAAGTTCAGCAATGTTGCTACTCTCCCTAGGACTGGCCTTCCTGCAAAGATGACTGCAAGAGCACAGCACAGAATGCTCAGTGAGGTTAAGAAGAATCCTAGTGTCAGCTAAAGACTTACAGCAATCTCTGGAACATGCTAACATCTCTGTTGACGAGTCAACGATATGTAAAACACTGAACAAAAATGGTGTTCATGGGAGGACACCACAGAAGAAGCCACTGCTGTCCAAAAAATACATTGCTGCATGTCTAAAGTTCGCAAAAGGGCACCTGGATGTTTCACAGCGCTACTGGCAAAATATTCTGTGGACAGATGAAACTAAAGTTGAGTTGTTTGGAAGGAACACAAAACACTATGTGTGGAGAAAAAAAAGGCACAACACACCAACATCAAAACCTCATCCCAACTGTAAAGTATGGTGGAGGGAGCATCATGGTTTGGGTTTGCTTTGCTTCCACAGTGCCTGGACAGCTTGCTATCATTGACGGAAAAATGGATTCCCAAGTTTATCAATACTTTTTGCAGCAGAATGTAAGGCTATCTGTCCGCCAATTGAAGGTCAACAGAAGTTGGGTGATGCAACAGGACAACAACCCAAAACACAGAAGTAAATCAACAACAGAATGGCTTCAACAGAAGAAAATACGCCTTCTGGAGTGACCCAGTCAGAGTCCTGACCTAAACCCGATTGCGATGCAGTGGCATGACCTCAAGAGATCAGTTCACACCAGACATCACAAGAATATTGTTGAACTGGAACAGTTCAGTACTACAGAAAACGTTTGGTTGAGGTTATTGCTTCCAAAGGGTAAACCAGTTATAAAATCCAAAGGTTCACAAACTTTTCCCGCCCTGCACTGTGAATGTTTACTCGTGTTTTCAATAATAGACGTGAAAACGTATAATTGTTTGTGTGTTGTTAGTTTAAGCAGACTGTGTTTGTCTGTTGTTGTGACTTAGATGAAGATCAGGGGCCTGTTGCACAAAACTAGGATAAGGGATTAAGCCAGGATATCTTGGTGATCCTGGCTCAATTGATCCGTAATCCGGTTGCACTAAAGATGGATAGGGGGCAGGAGGATATGTTATGGTATAAATTACCATGGAGATTTATTCTGTGGAGCTAGCCTGCTCCAGACCAGGCTAAATTCCAGGATCTATTTAATCTCATCCCTAATGTCAGTCAGCAGTCACCACAAATGGAAACCAATAGTTATTTCACTGCTCACTATACATTGTTATCACATATAACTAGACCCACTGTTATTATTTAAACGTTTGTGATCATTAATTTCAATGATTTTGGATAAAAAATGATTTTTAGATGATGTTGCTATCATTAGATAATTTACAGTTTCCCATAGACTATAAGGCTATATATAAAATGATAGAATATTAGGGCCACAGAGGGGAAAAAAACACAAGTCATAATATTGTAACCAGTTGTTTTAAAGGAGGACAGTTGTTAAAATGACAGATGTGGGGCATTTCGTGAAATTGTACTTCAGTATGGTTTCATAAACAAAGACATGCCAGAATATTAAGTATCACATTGTCATAAGTATCAAAACTGTAAAAACAATATGTAGCTTTTCTGCAGAAAGAACCAGCCTCATAAATTTATGACTTTATCCTTTTTCTTCAGTGTGGCCCTAGTACTCTGTCATATAAACAAATACACATTCCATATGAATATAAAAACACAATGTGTAACATTATGTTCCTTTATTGAATAAGGACAAAACAAAGCAGGTAAACCATCAGCTCCTTTCGAAACTGAAGTCACAGTGACTCTACAAGATGGAAAGCACAGAATCCAAGCATATTATACAAAATGATACATACACATTCAAAGGTCTGTATATAACACACCCTGCATGTCTGCACACTAAAATAAATGCAGGACAAATCCATACACATCAACTGAACAGACAAATGAATGGATGCAGTAGCCTCCCTGCAGCCTTGTATTACACACAGTATACCGCACAAACATCATAAGAGGCCAAATTCGTCAAAAAACGAACCCAAAAAAACCCAAATTCCTCTGCCACAGCAGGACATATTTAACCAAAATTGAAAGCACACATACTAACTAAAATAATTCAACACATATTGGTCCCTCAGCAGCCGACCACTGTCGTCATCAGGGAAGATTGCCGGATTGTCCCAGTCCATGGCTGGTGGCACTCTGGGGGCCCTCTCCTTCCTCAGGCAGGCCACATTGTGGAGGACAGCACAAGCCACAGTAATATCACATGCCCTAACAGGGCTGACCCTTAATTTGTGAAGGCAGTGAAAGCGTGCCTTCAGGAGGCCAAAGGTCATTTCAACTCTGGCCCTGGTCCTGGCATGGGCATGGTTGTAGGCCTGCTGTGCTTCCTGGGGGTCTGTGAAAGGTGTCAGGAGAAAAGGCTGGCAGCCATACCCCCTGTCTCCCAGCAACACACCAGAGAATTCACCTGTCAACACAAAATCTCATCATTACTACCTCATAAACACAGTGATATTCTTGACACAGCCATGATGGTTATAAATAGGGGTTGTGTGGCTTACCTTGTGATAGGCACTGATAGATTTCAGAGGCCCGAAAGATTCTGGAGTCATGGACTGAGCCAGGCCATTTTGCCACAACATTGCTGATCACACAGTCAGCATTGCAGACCATCTGAAAGCATAAGATGAGGAATATTACACCAATCAATGCACATCACTGGCAATGCAGAGTGTTCGTCAATGGACAATATCAAAAAGTTATGTTCACCTGAACATTAATGCTGTGAAAGGATTTCCTATTCACAAAATCGGCCTCATGGGCACCTGAGGGGGCTTTTATCCTTATGTGTGTGCAGTCCACTGCACCAATGACATTGGGGAAACCTGTCACACAAAGTAATGAGTATCCTACTATGTGTTAACAGTTGTCCTGTAATTTGTAGATCCTCTTACCTGCAATCCTATAGAACTCCTCTTTGATGTCACAGAGTCTTCTGTGGCCAGGGAAGGAGATGAAGACATCTGCTAATGCTTTGATAGCCAGACACACACTCCTTATTGTGCGGCAAATTGTGGCCTTGTTCAGCTGTTCTGCATCCCCCACTGAGTACAGGAAGGCTCCACTAGCAAAAAAGCGCAAGGCCACACAAACCATTTGCTCCACACTCAGTGCATGGCTCCGTGCAGTGCGGTGCTTAATCCTGGGACCCAGTAGTCTGCATAGATACCTGATGCCATCTGCAGAAAACCTGTATCTTTCATATAGATGGTCATCAGGGAAGGCCAGTGGGTCCAACCGGTCCCTGAAGACCCTTTCTCGCCTGAAGGCTCTCCTCAGCACAAGTGCTTCTTCATCCACCACATCTCGCACGAATGGGCATGCCATTGTCAGAGCAGAAAGGAACACACAATTTTGGGCCTTCATATAGGCTAGTGGCCACACCTGGTGCTGGGGGGGTGGGCAAAAGAGGGCAATGCCTTATAACGATGACTTGGTTGTACTGATTGCTGGGAAAATAAAAAAAAACCTTAGAAAGATGCCACCGTCCTGTGTGCTCACAATAAGAGCTCATATGTCATGGCTCACTTGACTTTACGAGAATATACCTAATTTTTATTTTGAGCTGTGTCATCTTCTTGGAGCTGGGGGAGGAAAGAAAAATAATGATTAATACATTTGTGTTACAGTTAGCATACAGTGTACATTGAAGGCATATCTCACCTCCCTCTCAAGTTTTTTTATTTCAAGGTCCAGTTTCCTAATTGTCCTCTTTTTTATTTCGGACTCCAGTGCAAGATTTTCCATCTTTTTCTTCTTGTACTGAATGTCTATGTCTGCCAGTTCTATTTGGCGCCGGAGGTGGTTGCCATACAACTTTCCGATAGCTTGTGAGCTCTGTGAACACAATACAATTAGCGCAGCTGGAATTTGGCAGGATGTGGTGTCCTTTTATTAATACGCACTATGTTGCCAGGCTGGTTTTCCCACTGTATAGCATCTGGGTCCTGTAAAAGAAATTAGATTTTTTGATTTTGATGAGGACTCCTCACCATTGTAGAGTAAATAGTACTTTCACAGTCTTAACATGATACCTCATGCCTTCTGGAATCCAGAGAGATGGTCTCCTCCTCATCATCGTCTCCATCATGTGCTGTTGCTGCTGCACTGGGGCCTTCACCCTATCACATTTAATCGGATTCATATTGAAGCTAGTAGACAAGACATGCCAGGCCTACAGTATGCCTTTGATGGAGTACTCACTGGATCAGCATCGTCTGGTGCTTGTGCTGGTGGCTCTAACAGGAACACAGTGCTGCCAGACACTGCAAGGCAATAGGTAAACCAAAGTCAGACAGTCCAAATTGATTCAATATGAATGTGGTTGTATCCCATGTAGAGATGGAAGGACATACCTTGAATGAAGCGGGTGGCATCTTGGGAGGAACCTATGCTCGTCTCTTTCCCCCCAGGGATCCCCTCTAAGACGGGCCTGCCTTTATTTAGCTCCAAGGCCATGTCCTCTGCTGGGGTAAGGTCAGCCTTTGGTGACCCACCACCCGTGCCTTGTCTGTGGGTATTCTTTTTCACTGCTAAAACAGTACAGACAATGTGTGAGCAGGCACCTTCTGGGTACAATATATGCTTGTGCTTTGTTAAATATTAGTCAGGGACCATACCATTCTGCAGAATGTTCTTGTATTTGATTTTGACCTGCTGCCATGTCCGTTTTGGCCCGTTCATGTTTAATCTACACACACACACACACACACACACACATTTAATGGAGTCACACTGCAAAAAATTACTTGGTATTTTTGTCTTGTTTTCAGTAAAAATATCAAAAAATGTATCATAGCTTTATACAGTGTGATGGAGTTACTTTACACAATTTCACTCATATCTGCAGTGCATTTCAATTAAAAATTTAACCGTTTCATAATTACAGTACAACTGCATTTTTGGAGATGTGAATTAAATATTTGAATTGTAATTGTGATGTTTCAGCGGAGCGGTGAGTGTGTAATTGTGCACTACTTACGCATTCAGGCGGTCTGCAATACTTTGCCACGCTTTTTCTCTTTGCTTTATCACTGTGGCGGTGTTGCCTTTCTTCTTAATTATATCTTTTACCTCCTCGTATGCCTCCATGAGGATTTGTGCTTCCGACGGGGAAAAGTACGCGGCTCTAGTTGCCATGGTAAATCAGTTAATCTGTGATCTGTGGCGGGGTCTATTTGAGTGAGCCGTGAGCGCGCACCTATCCAGGATTGGTTTCACCTGGCTTAATGAATCCGTGTCTGCTCATCCTGGCTTGGTCTTTGTGCAACCAATTAAGCCTGGACGCACATGTTTTGGCTTCATTGAGCTCAGCTGAGTCATTTATCCCGGATGTCTTAATTCTACTTTTGTGCAACAGGCCCCAGATCAAATTGTATGACCAATTTAAGCAGAAGTCCAGGTAATTCCAAAGGGTTCACATACTTTTTCTTGCCACTGTAAGCTCAGGGTACCAAATGCTGTCTTCCAACCCTAGTTAGGAAAGCATTTTCTTAACAATATCCCTTTTACCTAACCTATTTGTATTTATTTATTTTAATTTAAGTCAGTTAAGAACACATTCTTATTCACAACGACGGTCTACCTCGGACAAACCCGGACAACATTGGGCCAGTTTTGCACCCCCCTATGGGACTCCCAATCACAGTCAGATGTGATGCAGCCTGGATTCAAACCAGGTACTGTAGTGAATCCTCTAGCACTGAGATGCAGTGCCTTAGACCCCTGCACCACTCGGGAGCCCTAAACATTAACCTCAGTCTCCTAACAATCTACGTTCATTCTCCTAACATGCTGCATAAGTTCTCGTAAACTGCTACGAAAAGTAAATTCCGTATCAAAGTGGAGTGAAAAGTGTGTCTCTGTGGCATCCAGCTTACCAGGCTCCTCTTGGCAAATAGACTTCAAAGAGGGAGTTGGTGTAGGAGAAGTTGAGTGGTGTGTGAGAATCACTCAGATACAGTTATAGTTACTCTGTTTCATACCAAGTCTGTTTTTCATGTTGAAACATAATGTGAGAACCAGATGTTTTGTATCAAACTCAAAATAAACTTTTCATTTTTTGTCTTGAGTCAAATGAATAGTGGATTTTGGTTCATGATTTAACTATATTTTTAAATCCCACACACATTCCTATTTAAGCCTGGCAGGAATCAACTTCTTCACAGTATCTTCTGTAATTTTGTATATTCAAAATAAATGAAAGGAAATTAATTCTGAGTAATGAGATTCAATATGTTCTAAAGTACTGCTGTTTGTTCATGTATTATCTTCACAACTGAAGGACATAGTGTATTTGATATGGAGATGGTTCAATGCAATGTGTTGTGTGAGTTAAGCTACTCTACCAGTAAGTGTATGTTTGTACTGTTTCAGGTGATCAGTAGTGTGTGAGTTCTCACATGGCTTGTCCTGAGAACATGTTTTTTCTCATTGTCCTCTTTATGTCAGGTGAGTCTTCCACACAACAACAACTAGTTATGAATCAGACAGAGGAATAAGCACAAGTGATGATATTTCATGGTATGAGCTATATTCCCATCTGTCTCAATGTATAGAAAAGTGTACAGTTGACTCAGTCAGTACATCCAGATAGACTGGATGTACTGACTGGCTCCTGTATACAAATCCAATGTGCATTTAATATTACTTACTATAAATTTAACACCACAATACCTACCTCTGGAGTGTGGATTAAAGAATTACCAGTCTTTGGACAGTGTGATATTTAACAGTAGTAAGATGGTCAACAGATATCAAGGGAAGATAACTGGAAACATGTCCCAGAAGAACTGCACCACAGTTTTCTTCAATGTAACCACCAGTTACTCTGATTAATCGCCCTTCAGAATTGAGAGTCAACTATTCAAAGCAACAGACACTCAAAAAGTCTGTTTATATACTGTAGTTGTCAATGGTAAGAAGAGACAGACTATTTAAATGTTATACATTTTTCTAAAATGATATGAATGGAATAAGACCAAGTAGGCAGTGTGTCTGTCAGTGTAAAATATATTTATCTACAATGTATTACAGATTTGCCTTCCAGTCCCATCATTACTGTCTCAGGTGAAGTGAAGGAAGGGACCCCTGTCAGTTTAAACTGCTCTGCTGTCGCTCCCTGTCCTGAACACCCCCCTGAGCTGACATGGACTCTCCCAATACAGCTCACACCTGAGAACCAACTGCAGGAGAATCCAGACCAAACCAAATCAGTTCTATCTATGGTGACCTTCGCTCCATCATACCTTCTTCATGAGAAGAACATCACTTGTACTGCATTCTACCCAGTAGGGACAAGCAACAAGACAGCTGAACATAACATGATGCTTCACGTTTCATGTACGATTTAGTCACCGGTTCCTGTAGAATAGATCATTCTATCATGTTTTCACTGATGATTGTAATAGAGTGGTTTTGATGAGACTATTCAATATACCATATCAGATACATTCTAAATGAACCCCTCTCCCACAGTCTCTCCTAAGGACACCCCTAAGGACACCTCGGCCTCAGTCTTTCCTAAGGACACCTAGGCCTGTATCAGTCCAGCTGATCCAGTATTAGTGGGCTGCTGTGTTAATCTGACCTGCAGCAGTACAGCCAACCCTCCTGTGACAACCTTCACCTGGTTCCAGATCAGTGGAGGTAAACCAATATAGGTAGCATCTGGACAGAGTTACACCCTCAATGTGACTGTTGGCAATCAAGTGCACTACTAGCGTGAATCAATACATGACCAAGGACTTGTGAAGTCACAGGAAGTGCTGCTTGCTATTGAAAGTAAAACAGGTGGCATAATCTTAGGTTAGATATACTTTAGAGATCTTTATGTGAGAAATTACCATAATATGTGCTGTATTTTCAGGGCAGGAAGAGCCTGTTAACCCAATGGTTTTTGGGGTTGCAGCAGGAACTCTGGGGGTCTTTTTGCTTATCAGCCTGATCAGTCTTTTTGGATGGTAAAAACTCTTCCTGGCACCAATGCAAAACTATGTATTTATGTTGTGTTTGTGCTTCTGCATATGAAAACCTTCTCAGTGCATTCAGAAGGCCTTTCTAAATGTACTTCAGGAGGAGAAAACCTAGGTTCAATCACAGGCTTAAATGGACAAGCAATGCCCTGAGACAGATGGGAATAAGGCTCAACTTTAAAAACCCATCCACAAAGTGCATTTAAGGAAGTACTGAATTAATGCTGAAACTACCCATAGCCATGAGGTTAATATCATTTTAGAGGTTGTTCAGGGTGAGATGACCACACCGATAGCAATGCCACATCCTGTGAGAACATAGAATGATAACAGAATAGCTGTTGGACTTTGACAGTGTTTACTTTGACTGGAAGCATTTAGATTGTACTTCATCTGTTGGCAAAAGGCCAGTCAACAATGTAACTCTTCTGTCAGATGAATTTACATTTTCATTGACATCCCCTCAGTATGTGTTGTGTAACCTGCTGATCTTAGAGCTTTACACCTGTCTCTCTCTTAGTTGGAGAGACAGTGGTCTGATAAAAGACAGGAAGTTGGTGAAGTAAGTCTACATGATGGCAGAATGGTGTTAACATCTACTAGTCACTGTTTCTCTTAAGCTTTTGTGCAGTTATCAGAATAACAATATCATATATTTTCAGTTTATATCTATTTAGAATGGATCGTGTCAGTTTTTATGTTGAGTGTTATTAACTGCCTTGCTCAGGGGCATAACGACAGATTTTTACTTTGTCAGCTCGGGGATTCGATCCAGCAACCTTCCGGTTACTGGGCCTGACGCTCTAACTACTAGGCTAGTAAAAGATAAAACAAAGGAAACATATGTGTTTTATTTTTTATTTATTTTTCTCGTTATCTTTGAAATTCAAGACAAAGGCCACAAAAAAAAAGAGGTCACCACTCCTACCAGAGTTAAACATGTAAATTGTGCTAAGCACTGGATGCAACATAATAAATAATTCCAAACAATACATACCAGTTGCATCTTTAGGGTTGAACAATGAGCTGTTTGTATGTTGAGGACCCAAGCAAAGCTAAGCCCAAACATTTTATACCCATGCTTATCTGCCAGGTGCGCATGTAAAAGTAGTCCCTCCAGAAATCCTGGCTCAATTTTTTAGTTCCACCTGTGTTTTTGGTTATCTGCCCTCTTGAGGCCTGGAGTTCTTTAAAGGAAGAGCTGCCATTGTGCTCATGTTTTGAGTGTT
The DNA here is from genome assembly GCF_045679555.1 of Salvelinus alpinus. Lineage (NCBI taxonomy): Eukaryota > Metazoa > Chordata > Actinopteri > Salmoniformes > Salmonidae > Salvelinus > Salvelinus alpinus. Next base: position 56,679,835 of record NC_092093.1, read on the forward strand.
CTGTTTTGACGCAACAATGTATTATTCCAGTTTAGTCGCAATTTAGATTTTGGCCACTAGATGGCAGAGTTTTAGACTGATCCTATGAACCATTGTATTTCTGTTCAAAATGTTGTATCAATTCTGCCCAAATATGCCTAATTGGTCAATATATACATTTTCAAGTACATAATTGTGCACTCTACTCAAACAATAACATGGTATGTTTTCACTGTAATGGATACTGTAAATTAGACAGTGCAGTTACAGTGGTTCCTCCTTTAAAAGTTGTGAGCTTACACCGCGAGACTTAGAGGTACACAGCATCACGGCCTCATTGCTCCAGACCACCGCAAGGTGGAGTTAGGGCACTCATTATGCATTTGGGTCTCAAGGGTTATACATGACCAATCATATCAATCATACCAATCATGGTTCCAATGACGAATTTGATGTGAGCCACCCATCCCTGGTGACTTTCTTCAGCAAAGATAGCTGACAAAAAAGCAAATTTAAGTAATTATAACATCATAACGAGTCAAGCAAAAAACGTACAATTGAGAGGAATGTGTTAGTTAATGTAGAGACGAAAGATTGTGCGTATTTTTTTGTCATAAAGTTAATTTACGAAAATCGCTATTTAGCAAGTTCTTTTTCAGTCATATCCAATACCAGGTGTATCAAACTCCATTCTTTGAATGATGCTGTGTCTGCATGTATGTATTACAATTATGCACTTCAAGAGTGTTTACCACTCTTGCTCCTGAGACATCAATGATTACACATTGTAACTATGCAATAGACTAGAAACATGTTTTAAGTAAAGGCTGACTTGTAATTCATATATACAGAATAAAAAACAGTACATCCTGCCAGCACGCCCACAAGCGAGCTACTCAGGCGGAGAATGAAGCGTGGATTAGCGCGTGGAACGAGATTGGAGTAACAATCCAGGCTATTTGCTCTGGTACCGGCATAATAATGTAATGAAACAAGCAGGGAGCGGGTTTCAAACCCTCAACATTCTAGCCTGAAGTCCAGCATGCTATCGCCTGTGCCCAAATGTATTAATTGGGGTTGGGGCCGATTGTGGCTAAAAACACGTTATCAATTGGAATCGTAACATGTGGAAAGGGGGAAAAGTATTATTTATTCGTTTTTCACAAGCATTGCAGGATGTGCTATTAGCCGAACAATAGACAATTCAATCTTTACTAAACAAATGTCTAATAGCCGAGCTAGGTGTGAAACCCCCCTCCCCCTCCCCAACTTGAGCTAGGTGTGAAACCCCCCCCTCCCCAACTTGCAACAATTTGTATCTCTTTCCACATCTACCTACACACGTATCTACCTACACACGGTGAAGGTTCTGAAAAATATATATATATATTGGCTCCCGAGTAGCTCCTGAGTAGCGCAGCGGTCTAAAGCACTGCATCTCGTTGCAAGACGCTTTACTACAGTCCCTGGTTCGAATTCAGGCTGTATCACATCTGACCGTGATTGGGAGTGCCATAGGGCAGTGCACAAGTGGCCCAGCGTCATCTGGGTTTGGCCGTATACTGTACACCTACCATATGTGAAATGAGTCTCACTAGTGTTGAGTAATGTTCTGTTAAATTGTGAAGGTCTTATTTATTTCAAGAGCATACTGAAGTTAGAAACAAAAGCCGACAACTATTTTATCACCGTTTCGCGCAGCTCTGAGACAAGCGTGGGGACTGGTCTTGATAAATGAATGAGATTTTTTTTTCTCCACCTAATCTCCGTTTGGGTATTGGTTAGACAAGAATTAGAAAATGAGTGTGCAGAAACGTTATGCTCTTAGTGTATCCTGTTATTTACCAAGACAAGTCAGTTAATTAAGAACAAATTCTTATTTACAAGGACAGCCTACTCCTTCCACAGAATGCTGCAGCAGGCCGCAATGTGTGCCGCAGTATGACGCAACTTTTAAAGGAGGAACTACTGTAGACTACCAAGAATTTAAGCTTTCTGCCCATATAAGACATGTCTACATCCTAGGAAATGTTGTTGTTACTTACAACCTCATGCTAATCACATTAGCGCACGTTAGCTCAACCATACCCGTGGGGGGGGGGGACTGATTCCATAGAAGATAAGAAATTATTTTGGTAGTAGGTTAGGAGCAGGGCCAGATTACAGAACGGCCCCTGATAGCATATGATAGCAAAATGTGTAGAATTGCAGGAAATTAGCTTTAAAACAGAAACCTTATCTATCAGCCTAGTGGCAAAATGTGTTCAATAGCAGGAGAGTAAGCTCCGGATCCCAAATGCGGTTGTCCAACCCTGGTTAGAGCATTTTCCCTAACCCTTTAACCTAACCTTAACCTCAGTCTCCTAACATGCTGCGTTAATTCTCCTAACCTGCTGCATAATTTCTCGTAAACTGCTATTAAAAAGTAAATTCCGTATCGAAGTGACGTGAAAAGTTTCTCTGTGGCTTCCAGCCCACCAGGCTCCTCTTGGCAAATAGACTTCAAAGAGGAAGTTGATGTAGGAGAAGTTGAGTGGTGTGTGAGAATCACTCAGATACAATTACAGTTACTCTGTTTCATACCAAGTCTGTTTTTCATGTTGAAACATAATGTGACAACCATATGTTTTTTTTCAAACTCGAATTTAACCAATGTAACTCTTGAATAAATGAATAGTGGATTTTGGTTCATGATTTAACTATATGTTTAAATCCCACACACATTCCCATTCAGGCTGGGAGATAGAGGAGAGGGAGATGTTATAATGCAGAAATTTTCATTTGTTTAATTTAACAATGTGTCGGGGGCGGACTTAGCGATTTGGAGGCCCGTTTCAAAATGCTGCTGACCTGTCCTACCCCGAGAAAGGGACATTAAATACTGATGTATTGTTTCAACATAATTTCTCATACACTTATTAGGAAGTACGTCACTGATGAGATGTGAGATATGCCACATAAATTTCAGCACTTTAGTTTGTCAGACCTCACTATGTGTGTGACAGTCTCTCCTGTAGACAGTTTACATTACCGTCTAAGGCAAGTATCGACTTCAATATATTTTCTCTTAATTTGAATGTTCAAAATAAATGAAAGGAAATTAATTGTGAGTAATGAGATTCAATATGTTCTAAAGTACTGCTGTTTGTTCATGTATTATCTTCACAACTGAAGGACATAGTGTATTTGATATGGAGATGGTTCAATGCAATGTGTTGTGTGAGTTAAGCTACTCTACCAGTAAGTGTATGTTTGTACTGTTTCAGGTGATCAGTAGTGTGTGAGTTCTCACATGGCTTGTCCTGAGAACATGTTTTTTCTCATTGGTCTCTTTATGTCAGGTGAGTCTTCCACACAACAACAACTAGTTATGAATCAGACATAAAGGAATAACCACAAGTCATTATATTTTATGGGATGTGCTATATAACTGTGTAGAAAAGTGTACAGTTAATTCCTGATTTGTGTAACTTCATAGTCTGTATTTAAACTTCTGTGAAAAAGTTTTAGCATATTTTTGATACTGAATGTTATCAGATATTCAATCAAAAGCTGATATTAGTTAAATGGAACCTGAATGAACAAATAACACAACAATGACATACTTATTTCATTTATTACTAAAACAAAGTTATGCAACACCCAATGTCCCTGTGTGAAAAAGTAATTGCCCCCTTATACTCAATAACTGGTTTTGCCTCCTTCAGCTGAAATGACTCCAACCATACACTTCCTGTAGTTGTTGATCAGTCTCTCACGTTGCTGTGGAGGATTTTTGGCCCACTTTCCCATGCGAACTGATTTAACTCAGTGACATTTGTGGGTTTTCAATCATGAACTGCACATTTCAAGTCCTGCCACAATATCTCAGTTTGGATTAGGTCTGGACATTGACTGGGCCATTCTAAATCTTTACATTTTTAGTTTTTTATGAATTTTCATGTAGATTGAGTGTTTTGAAATGGTGGCACAACCAGTTATTGAGAGTAAGGGAGCAATTACTTTTTCACAAAGTGAAATTGGTTGATGCATAACTTTGTTAATAATATAAATGAATAACTATAACTATTTGTTTGTTATTTGGTAACTCATGTTCCCTTTATCTAATAGAGGTTCTGGTTGAAGATCTGATAACATTCAGTATTAAAAAAAAGCAAAAATAGAGAACCGGAAAGGGGGTAAATACTGTTTCATGTCACTGTATGTGCATGTGAAAACGACGTCAGTGTGCAGCTAACAATATAGCTTCCACCACTGTCCCTGTCACCATACCGGGCTCAAACTAGTGGTCCTCTGCTCACAAACACATGTCACCTCACTCCTTGACAACATACCTACCAATTGAAAAATCACCTGTACATAGAAATAAGTTCATATTATTATTATTGAGAGAGACTGTACCAGTGATGTGTATAAACCCTGGATCGCTGATGCTATGTAACGGCCAATGAGAGACTTTAAATCCAGCGGTCTCTATATATGGTACTCCCCAGAAGAAGCAGTCCTCCATAAGAATTAATGGAATTCTACAGCATTTCAATTAAATGTTTCCAGGACAAAATTACATGTATTTAAGTATTTTGTTGTAGATGGGACTGTAAAGTTAGTACTCTATAAAGAAAATACTTTAATATATTTACATGTTTTTATTTTATTTGTTATGTTCAGGTCATATAAAAGCATGAGCTGGAGCACACCCAGAGAAAATGACTTATTGTAGAGGTGCTGACTAACAGTGAATACACTGTAAGCTATAAAAACAAAGAGAGTTGCACACTCTATATATATAAACTCCCAGTCATTTATTGGGTAAAACACCAACGTTTCGGCATCACTGTGCCTTCTTCAGGGTAAAGTCATTAATGATTGAACAAGGTTATGTAGACATACAGTGCAAATAGTGCATCCAATGACAATAGTGAGGGGTGTGTCATAATTATGAGGTTAATTAGAATGAATTGAGTGAAACTGTTAAAAGACAATAGCTTACATATTGAATATATTAGCCTATTGTTATCATCGAAATTAGCAAAAGATTAGCATGAACATACATTATTGTTTAATTTAATTTCACATATATTTATTGCTTCCAATTACATGAAATGTTCATAAAATGTAATATTTTGGTACTTCCATAATGCGTAAGAAGTATCAACAGGGGGAACATATTGGATGTACGCTGATAAGCTGTAGAAAAATTATATTCATTTACAAGACTTCTTCATAAAACAGTAATTGTTCATAAGAAGGGCCTGAGATCAAAGTCAATATTCTGACCACTAGGGGTCAATGTTTTTCAATAGGAAATCCAGTAGGCCTCCCTCTGTAGTAGTAGGATCTCCATGTTACCTCCTCTCCTTGGTAGAGCAGCACGCTAAATACCTGTGTATTTGAGGGAGGAGATGGGATCAACCTGTGTTGCTTCAACAAAGTGAGCTGCTACTGGATAATCAGTGTTCTTACACCTGATTTAGCTGCGGTGTTCAGCCCAGCATTGTTTTAATTGTCTTTTCGTTTGTCCTACGTTGGCTTTTCCACATGAACATGTGATGAGATAGATCACTACCTTTTATCTTGAAAGAGATGATACCCCTAACAGGGATTTTTCCACCTGTATGTGGGTGTCTGAAGAAGGATGTTTTTGTAGTGCTATTGCACTGTGAACATGAGCCACATTTGTAGTTCCCATTTGGAATGGGTGTCAAGAGTGTCTGAGTGGGCTCAGGGGGCAGGTCAGATCTCACTAAGCTATCCCCAATATTGTGACCATGCTTATAGACCACCAGTGGGGGTTCCTTGAAGAGGTGTGCAATTGTTTTGTCTGATTGCAGAATATGCCAGTGCTTTTTCAGGATTGCTTTCATTTTCTCTGAACACTTGGTGTACTTAGTGCAAAATACTTGTTTAATCCTTTATAACTGGCTATATGGGAGACAATTCCTGAGGGGAAGGGGATGCATACTATCCCCACCTAGCAGGGTATTGAGGTCTGTTGGCTTGTATACAAGTCTGTATGTAATGCATCATTCTCTTTGATGATCCATAAGTCCAGGTAGTTTATTTTTCTCATCCGTCTGCATGGTGAATTTGAGATATTCAGAACTCTCGTTTAGCAGAGTTTGGAATTCATTTAGTTCCTGCTGACTTCCTTCCCAGGACACAAAGACATCATCTATGTATTTTTTCCATGAGAGGATTTTAGAGAGTAGAGAGTGTCACTCTTTAGAGTGTCTCTGTATGTAAATGAGTGGTTCCTCAAATTGTTCCACATACAGGTTCACATAGTTGGGGTCAAAGGGGGAGCCCATGGCTACACCCCGAATTTGAAGGAAAAAGGAAAAACTCAAAGATTCAGTAGTTATTGGATAATACCAGTTCAGTGAGTTACAAGATGCAATCATTGGCTGGAACAAGGGCAGGGTCTCTGCTGAATGAAGTGTTGCAGATCACAAAATATTATTTAAAAGTTTGCAATAAGGTGTCTATAATGGAATATACTTGTCTAAAACAAATGTAGACATTAAGAAATGCATTTTCTATAGCTTCCAACATCTGTTTTACACTGAAAGCGGAGTTACAAGATGGCTGTGCATTGGCTTCCAATCAGCAGCCCCTGCAGTCATCTAGGGTTAATGCATATCATTGGACTGTACCGAATATATATCAGAACCTCCCTGATGTTGTCCTTTATGTTGCAGGTGTTTTGGCCTGCTTTGGTCAACGAGATTTGTTCGCCACAATTCCAGATAGACTGGATGTACTGACTGGCTCCTGTATACAAATCCCATGTTCATTTGATATTCCTGACCAACATAAGGATACATTTAACAGCACAATACGAACCACTGGAGTGTGGATTAAAGAAAACCCAGACTTTGGTTTGCATCCGGACAATGTGATATTTAACAGTAGTGAGACGGTCAACAGATTTCAAGGGAAGATAACTGGAAACATGTCCCAGAAGAACTGCACCACAGTCTTCTTCAATGTAACCACCAATTACACTAGATACTTCTTCAGGATTGAGAGTCAACCATTCCGTGCAACAGACACTGGAAAGTCTGTTGATATAGTTGTCATGGGTAAGAGACAATTTATCTTTTAACCAACTATTTTTCCCAGTTTTGATTCGTTGCATCAAAGATAAGAGAAGAACAAGTGGACAGTTTAACTTTTAGTGTAAAATATCTTTATCTTCAATGTATTACAGCTTTTCCTTCCAGTCCCATCATTACTGTCTCAGGTGAGGTGAAGGAAGGGACCCCTGTCAGTTTGAACTGCTCTGCTGTCGCTCCCTGTCCCGAACACCCCCCTGAACTGACATGGACTCTTCCAACACAGTTCACAACTGAGAACCAACTGCAGGAGAATCCAGACCAAACCAAATCAGTTCTCTCCACGGTGACCTTCACTCCATCATACCTTCATCATGAGCAGAACATCACTTGTACTGCAGTCTACCCAGTAGGGGCAAGCAACAAGAGAGCTGAACATAACATGATGCTTAATGTTTCATGTAAGATTTAGTCACAGGTTCCTGAAGAATAGATCATTCTATCATGTTTTCACTAATGATCGTAATAGAGTGGTTTTGATGAGACTTTTCAATATACCATATCTGTAACGTTCGTCTAAGTCGTTCTCCTCCTCAGACGAGGAGGAGCATGGATCGGACCAAAACGCAGCGAGGTGTGTAGACATGATGAATTAATTTATTAGACAAGACGAACACGAAGCACACTTGATAAATAACAAAACGACGTAGACCGACCTGAACATGAGAACTTAGCAAACAACGAAGAACCCACGAACAGACTACACAAACGAAAGTCCCGTGTGGTACAAACACTGACACGGAAGACAATCATCCACAAACAAACGGTGTGAACAGCCTACCTTAATATGGTTCTCAATCAGAGGAAACGTCAAACACCTGCCCCTGATTGAGAACCATATAAGGCTAATTAACCATGAACCTAAACAAGAAACAAATAACATCGACTGCCCACCCCAACTCACGCCCTGACCATACTAAACTAATACAAAAACAACGGAAAACAGGTCAGGAACGTGACAATATCCAGATACATTCTAAATGAACCCCTCTCCCTCAGTCTCTCCTAAGGACACCTCGGCCTCCATCAGTCCAGCTGATCCAGCATTAATGGGCAGCTGTGTTAATCTGACCTGCAACAGTACATCCAACCCTCCTGTGACAAACTTCACCTGGTTCAAGATCAGTGAGGGTAAACCAGCACAGGTAGCATCTGGACTGAGTTACACCCTCAATGTGACTGTTGGTGATGGAGGACTGTACTTCTGTGAAGCAAGAAATAGTCACGGCCGTGGCAAGTCAAAGGAAGTGTGGCTAACTATTAAAGGTAAAACGGGCACTATATATTCAAAAGTATGTGGACACCCCTTCAAATGTGTGGATTCAGCTATTTACTGACATTGACATTAATGCCCATGATTTTGGAATGAGATGTTCGATGAGCAGGTGACCACATACTTTTGGTCGTGTAGTGTACATTGCAGATTTTTATGTGAGAAATGACCTAATATGTGCTGCATTTTCAGGGCAAGAAGAGACTGTTACCACAATGGTTTTTGGGATTGCAGCAGGAACTTTGGGGGTCCTTTTGCTCATCAGCCTGATCAGTGTTATTGGATGGTAAAAACTATTCCTGGAATCAATACAAACTATTATTTCTGCTGTGTTTGTGCTTTTGCATATGAAAACCCTCACAGTGTATTCAGAAGGCCTTTCTAAATGTCTTCCAGGAGGAGAAACTCGAGGCTCCACGATGGACTTGAAAGGACAGACAATCCACAGGGACAGGTGGGAATAAGGCTACACTTTCAAACCATCTACAAAGTGTATCTAAGGAAGTACTGAATTAATACAGAAACTATTTAAAGCCATGAGGTTAACATCATTTTATAGCAAGTTCAGGGTGAGATGACCACACCGATAGCAATGCCACATCCTGTAAGAACATGTAATGATAACAGAATAGCTGTTGGACTTTGACAGTGTTTTCTTTAGATTGGAGCTCATTTGTTGACCAAATGAAATTCTTTACTCCAGTCAGTTTAATTTACATTTTCATTGACATCCCTTAGTATGTGTTGTGTAACCTGCTGACATTAGAGTTTTACACATGACTGAGCTAAGAGCTTTCCACCTGTTCCTCTCTCTGTGTTCTCTCCACAGAACTCCCCGGTTAATACAGTTTGTGCTAACCAGGCCACAGCCGGAGAGGAACCAGAGGAACCTGCAGAAAACCAGTCTGAAGAGATCCAATATGGTGACATAGACTTCTCCAAACTACGACCCAAAGAGACCCCAGCTGCAGCCCAGGACAGGGTCCAGGGACAGGAGAGTGAGTACGCTGAAGTCAATGTGACCGGGAGAAGGGACAAGGTACAACACCTTAACAACCTAGATGGACTTTATGCTCAAGTGAATAAATGAGGTGCATGTTAATTTTCCATTGGGTATTAAGTGTTTTTATGTACAGTATTGTCATTGTGTATCCGTTTTCTATTGGTACTTTTGTTACATTTATAATTGTGTGCTCTTTGATTATCTGCATATTTGTAGAATTTGCTGGGATGAAAAGTGTTTAACTGTTACTATAGTGGTGATATGATGATGTAGGCTAATCTTTATTTTAGACCATTTATTTTGAGTGTTGAGTTCACAGAGCGCCTGTTTAAGTGGTTCCAGTATAGATGAACTGCTGAGTTCAACTAGCCAACTGAAGGCAGTTTAAGTCCATATAAAGTCAATGATGACTGAGGAGGGAAGACACAGTTAGTTGGAGAGACAGTGGTCTGATACAAGACAGGAAGTTGGTGCAGGAAGTCTACATGATGGCAGAATGGTGTTAACATCTACTGGTCACTGTTTCTCTTAATATTTTGTGCAGTTACCAGAATAACAATATTATCTATTTTCAGTTTATATCTATTTAGAAGTTGTTGTGTCAGATTTTATGCTGAATGATAAATCAAAGAAACAATTGAGACTGAATTTAAGGTTGTTTATTAATTGCACTGTAATTAAAACCTTTACATTAAATTTCCATTAAGTCTTTTGGTCTTATTGGTCCAACATTTTACATATTCCATTCAAATTGATTACAATTATATGTGTCACTGGCCTACACACAATTCCCCATTAATGTGGAATGACTCACTGTGTGTGCAATAATAGTAAATGACTACCTCATCTCTGTACCCCACACATACAATTATCTGTAAGGTCCCTCAGTCGAGCAGTGTGTTTCAAACAGATTTAACCACAAAGACTGGGGAGGTTTTCCAATGACTCGTAAAGAAGAGCACCTATTGGTAGATGGGTAAAAAATAATAATAATTGAATATCCCTTTCATGGAAGTTATTAATTACAATTTCTAATGGCGTATCAATAAACCCAGTCACTACAAAAATACAGGCGTCCTTCCTAACTCAGTTGCCGGAGAGGAAGGAGAACGCTCAGGGATCTCACCATGAGTCCACTGGTGATTTTAAAACATTTACACAGTCTAATGGCTGTGATAGCAGAAAACTTAGGATGGATCAACAATTTTGTAGTTACTCCACAATACTAACCTAAGTGACAGATTGAAAAGAAGGAAACATGTACAGAATAAACATATTCCAAAACATGCATTCTGTTTGCAATAAGGAACTTAAGTAAAACTGCAAGAAATGTGTCAAAATAAATGTACTGTATGTCCTGAATACAAAGTGTTATGTTTGGGGCAAATCCATCACAACACATCACTGTGTACCACTCTTCATATTTTCAAGCATTGTGATGGCTGCACCATGTTATGGCCGTCTAGCAATGATCAACAACCAACTTAACAGGGATTTAATAATTTTTTAAAGAATAATGTAAAAAATATTGTACAATCCAGGAAGCTCTTACAAACTTACCCAGAAAGACTCACAGCTGTAATCACTGCCAAAAAGTGATTCTAACGTTAATTAGATATTTCTGTATTTCATTTTCAATTCATCTGCAAACATTTCTAAAAACATATTTTCACTTTGTTATTAAGGGGTATTGTGTGTAGATGGGTGATAAAATACATATATTTAATCCATTTTAATTTCAGGCTGTAACACAACAAAATGTTTATTAAGTCAAGGGGTATGAATACATTCTGAAGGCACTGAGTAAATGAATTGAGTTTCACCCCCTTTTGCCTTCAGAACCGCCTCAATTCATCGGGGCATGGACTCTACAAGGTGTCGAAAGTGTTCCACGTTGGATGATGGCCCATGTTGACTCCAATGCTTCCCACACTTGTGTCAAGTTGGCTGGATGTCCTTTGGGTGGTGGAACATTCTTGATACACATGGGAAACAGTGTTAAAAAACCCAGCAGTGTTGCAGTTCTTGTCACAAACCAGTGTGTCTGGCACCTACTGCCACACCTCGTTCAAAGGCACTTACATTGCCAAAACACCCTCTAAATGGTTCGCATACGCAATACACTTTTCAATTGTCTCAAGGCTTAAAAATCCTTTTTTAACCTGTCTCGTCCCCTTCATCTACGCTGAAGTGGATTTAACAAGTGACTTCAATAAGGGATCATAGCTTTCACTTGGATTCACATGGTCAGTCTATGTCATGGAAAGAGCAGTAAGATACAGTTGAACACTGATTCTGATCTATCACCTAATACCTACAGTACTCATAAATCCATTGACAGTGAGTGGTAGCCTGAACTGCATGCAGACACGTTGTTTATTTGAAATGTCATACATTTTACCCACATATAGGCAAAGCAGTTTCCACAACACTGAAATGAGCTTGTTAGTCCCTTTTTTTGTCAGTCCCACCATATCCCCATCCCCACCATATTGAAGCATCAGCGTAGTGTTGTGTCCCATAGTCAATGTTTTCTCTCTTCTCTCTCTGAATCATCTGGTCCTTCTGCCTCTCAATTCCTGACCCTGTCTTCCAGAGCCTTCAGCTCTCCCTCCACCTGTTGGGAGAAGTCGGCTCCCACCTGCCAGGTAAAGTACACCCTCAGCTCCTGGGTCTCCTTCTCCCAGAAGACCTTTGGCAGGTCGAAGAGGGTTTTATCTAGAAGGTATACAGCTTTTGTAAAAAATTGAAAAATAAAATCTAGCAAGTTTAGGAGAATTTATGCAGCAGGTTAGGATAATTAATGTTGCAGGTTATGATAAATAGATTAAAGTACAGAAAAGGGTTAGGATTAGATCAAATGCAAAAATAATTCAACTTTTGACGTAAATTTGACAAAAGCTTTATCCCACCAAGACTTGACTGTCGAAGAGGGCGCCAATTTCCACCTTGCCGCTCAGGCCCTGCAGGTCGTTGGCTCTCTCCTGTGGTACCTGTGGACGTCACGTCAATAAGAAGTCATTTTGGTAGCAGGTTAGGAACGGCAGAATGGCCCCAGATAGCATATGATAGCAAAATGTGCTGAAAAGTAGGAAATTAGCTTTAACACTGCAACACTTTGTCTCAGCCTCATGGCAAAATGTGAACACAAGCATGATGAACTATAAAACACCTAAATAAATCTCTGCTTCATGGCAAAAAGAGTAGAATTTCAGGAAATTTAAAACTGACAAATTGTGTAGAATAGCATTGTAAAATTGCAAATTTTCCTCTCTGCACCATGGCAAATGTGTTGAAACTCAGGAAAGTACAGTGGCAAGAAAAAGTATGTGAACCCTTTGGAATTACATGGATTTCTGCAGAAATTGGTCATAAAATGTCACAGTCACAACAATAGACACACACAGTGTGCTTAAACTAACAACACACAAATTATTATATTTTCCTTGTATTTATTGAATACATCATTTAAAAATTCACAGTGGAGTCAGGAGTCAGCTAACCTGGAGTTTAGTCAATGAGATTGAAGATGTTGGTTAGAGTTGCCCTGCCCTATACAAAACACTCTCAAAGTTTGAGTTTGCTATTCACAAGAAGCCTTGAACAAAAAGAGATCTCAGAAGACCTAAGATTAAGAATTGTTGACTTGCATACATCTGGAAAGGGTTACAAAAGTATCTCTAAAAGCCTTGATTGTCATTAGTCCACGGTAAAACAAATTGTCTATAAATGGAGAAAGTTCAGAACTGTTGCTACTCTCCCTAGGACTGGCCATCCTGCAAAGATGACTGCAAGAGCACAGTGCAGAATGCTCAATGAGGTTAAGAAGAATCCTAGAGTGTCAGCTAAAGACACACAGCAATCTCTGGAACATGCTAACATCTCTATTGACGAGTCTACGATATGTAAAACACTGAACAAAAATGGTGTTCATGGGAGGACACCACCAAAGAAGCCACTGCTGTCCAAAAAATACATTGCTGCACGTCTAAAGTTCGCAAAAGGGCACCTGGATGTTTCACAGCGCTACTGGCAAAATATTCTGTGGACAGATTTAACTAAAGTTAAGATGTTTGGAAGGAACACACAACACTATGTGTGGAGAAAAAAAGGCACAGCACACAAACATCAAAACCTCATCCCAACTGTAAAGTTTGGTGGAGGGAGCATCATGGTTTGGGTCTGCTTTGCTTTCACAGTGCCTGGACAGCTTGCTATCATTGACGGAAAAATGTATTCCCAAGTTTATCAAGACTTTTTGCAGCAGAATGTAGGGCTATCTGTCCGCCAATTGATGGTCAACAGAAGTTGGGTGATGCAACAGGACAACAACCCAAAACACAGAAGTAAAACAACAACAGAATTATTTCAACAGAAGAAAATACTCCTTCTGGAGTGACACAGTCAGAGTCCTGACCTCAACCCGATTGCGATGCAGTGGCATGACCTCAAGAGAGCGGTTCACACCAGACATCACAAGAATATTGCTGAACTGAAACAGTTCAGTACTACAGAAAACGTTTGGTTGAGGTTATTGCTTCCAGAGGGTAAACCAGTTATTAAATTCAAAGGTTCACAAACTTTTCCCAACATGCACTGTGAATGTTTACTCGCGTTTTCAATAATAGACGTGAAAACGTATAATTGTTTGTGTGTTGTTAGTTTAAGCAGACTGTGTTTGTCTGTTGTTGTGACTTAGATGAAGATCAGATCAAATTGTATGACCAATTTAAGCAGAAGTCCAGGTAATTCCAAAGGGTTCACATGCTTTTTCTTGCCACTGTAAGCTCAGGGTACCAAATGCTGTCTTCCAACTCTGGTTAGGAGAGCATTTTCATAAACCATATCCCTTTAACAGTGTAACAGGTGTCGTCGTCGGATGAGGAATCGGACCAAAGCGCAGCGTGGTGAGTGTTCATGACTTTTATTGAAACTGAACACTTTAACAAAAAAATAACAAAGAGAATACACGAAACCGAAACAGTCCTGTCAGGTGAAGAACACTAAACAGAAAACAACTACCCACAAAGCATCGGTGGGGAAAAGCTACCTAAGTATGGTTCCTAATCAGAGACAACGATAGACAGCTGTCCCTGATTGAGAACCATACCCGGCCAAAACATAGAAATAAAGAAACATAGAAAATAAAACATAGAATGCCCACCCAAATCACACCCTGACCAAACCAACTAGAAACATAAAAAGGCTCTCCAAAGTCAGGGCGTGACAGTACCCCTCCCCAAACGTGCAGACTCCGGCCGCAAAAACTGAACCTATAAGCGAGGGTCTGGGTGGGCATCTATCCGCGGTGGCGGCTCAGGTGCGGGACGCAGACCCCGCTCCACCTCTGGCTCACCCCACTTTGGTGGCACCTCTGGTGCGGGGACCCTCGTCGCCGACCCCGGACTGGAGACCGTCGCTGGAGGCTCCGGACTGGAGAACGTCGCTGGAGACTCCGGATTGGAGATCGTCGCTGGAGGCTCCGGACTGGGGACCGTCGCTGGAGACTCCGGACTTGGGACCCTCGTTGCGGGCTTCGTGCCAAGACTCCTCACTGGAGGCTTCGTGCCATGGATCATCACTGGAGGCTTCATGCCATGGATCATCACTGGAGGCTTCTTGCCATGGATCATCACTGGAGGCTTCATGCCATGGATCATCACTGGAGGCTTCTTGCCATGGATCATTACTGGAGGCTTCGTGCCATGGATCATCACTGGAGGCTTCATGCCATGGATCATCACTGGAGGCTTCGTGCCATGAATCATCACTGGAGGCTTCTTGCCATGGATCATCACTGGAGGCTTCTTGCCATGGATCATCACTGGAGGCTTTGTGCCATGGATCATCACTGGAGGCTTCGTACCATGGATCATCACTGGAGGCTTCTTGCCATGGATCATCACTGGAGGCTTCTTTCCATGGATCATCACTAGAGGCTTCTTGCCAAGGATCATCACTGGAGGCTTCTTTCCATGGATCATCACTAGAGGCTTCTTGCCAAGGATCATCACTGGAGGCCTTGTGCCATCGATCATCACCACTGGCCTTATGGTGAAATCAGTGGACGCTGCTGAGAGGAGATCGGCTCATAATAATGTCTGGAACGAAGCAAATGGAATGAAATCAAACACATGGAAACCATGTGTTTAATTATCACAAGCCCACTCGCTCCAATTAAGGTGCCACCAACCTCCTGTGGGTGAAATCCTTGTGCGGTTTCTTTCCCCTCCGGTGACTGAGTTAGGAAGGACACCTGTATCTTTGTGTCACGCCCTGACCATAGTTTGCTTTGTATGTTTCTATGTTTTGTTTGGTCAGGGTGTGATGTGAGTGGGCATTCTATGTTGTATGTCTAGTTTGTCTATTTCTATGTGTTTGGCCTGATATGGTTCTCAATCAGAGGCAGGTGTCAGTCGTTGTCTCTGATTGGGAGCCATATATAGGTAGCCTGTTTTGTATTGTGGGTGGTTCCTGTGTTCCTGTGTTCGTGTGTTCGTGTTTGTGTTCACTATACGGGACTGTTACGTTTCCGTTCGTTTGTCGGTTTATTGTTTTATTCGTTGTTTAAGTATTCTTATTAAAATGAATACTCTCCACGCTGCATCTTGGTCCGCCGATCCTTCCGACTACTCCTCCTCAGAAGAGGAGGAGGACTAGCGTTACACTTTGTGGTGATTGGGTGTATTGATAAACCATCCAAACTGTAATTAATAACTTCACCATGTTCAAAGGGATTTTCAATGTCAAATGTATTTATCTACCAACAGGTGCCCTTCTTTGTGAGGCATTGGAAAAGCTCCCTTGTCTTTGTGGTTGTATCTGTTTGAAATTTGCTGCTTGACTGAGGAACCTAACAAATAATTGTATGTGTGGGGTACAGAGATGAGGTAGTCATTCAAAAATTATGTTAAACACTAGTATTGCAAACAGAGTGAGTCCATGCAACTCATGTGACTAGTTACGGAAATCTTTACTCCTGAACTTATTTAGTTGCCATAGAAAAGGTGTTGAATACATATTGACATTTCAGCTTTTCATTTTTTTTAGGTCCAAAAAACGTAATTCTACATTATGGGGTATTGTGTGTAGGCCAGTGACACAAAATGTAAATTTGAAACATTTTAATGAGATGTAAAATGTTGGACCAATAAGACCAAAAGATTTAATGGAAATTGAATGTAAAGGTTTTAATTACAGTGCAATTAATAAACAACACTAAATTCAGCCTCAATTGTTTCGTTGATTTAACACTCAACACAAAATCTGTCACAATAACTTCTAAATAGATATAAACTGAAAATAGATAATATTGTTATTCTGGTAACTGCACAAAAGAGGCAGAGAAACAGTGACTAGTAGATGTTAACACCATTCTGCCGTCATGTAGACTTACTGCACCAACTTCCTGTCTTGTATCAGACCACTGTCTCTCTAACTAACTGTGTCTTCTCTCCTCAGTCATCATTGACTATATGGACTTAAACTACCTTCAGTTGTCTAGTTGAACTCAGCAGTTCCTCTATACTGGAACCCATTAAACAGATGCTCTGTGAAGAGTAGCCTACATCATCGTATCACCACTACAGTAACAGTTAAACACTTTTCATCCCAGCAAATTCTACAAATATGCAGATAAGAGCACATAATTATAAATGTAACAAAAGTACCAATATAAAACGAATACACAATGACAATACTGTACATAAAAACACTTAATACCCATTGGCTAAATACTTCAAATGCACCTCTGTTATTGACTTGTGCATAAAGACCATCGAGGTTGTTAAGTGGTGGTTCCTGGTTCCCTCTACCGACCCTGGCCTGGTTAGAGCACACTGTCCCAGCCGGGGAGTTCTGTGGAGAGAACACAGAGAAAGGAACAGTTGTCAGGACCGACACTTCAGAAGAATAATGACTTCAGAGTTACAGTTGGTTACACAACACAGTATTCATTCAATTCTTCCTTAAACACACTTTCTAGATGGGTTTTAAAAGTTGAGTCCAACATTCCCACCTGTCCCTGTGAAAGGTCTGTCATGTAAAACCCACTGGGGAGTCTAGATGTTCTCCTCCTCCTGGAAGACAAGAATAAAGGTATTTTGACATCATTTAGGTGTTCATATACAAAAGCACAATCAACATGATAAATATGTTTACATTGAGGCTGGGAATATCTTTTTACCATGCAAAGAATACCAGGCTGAAAAGGAAAAGCAACCCCAAGGTTTTTCCTACAATCTCAAAAACCTTTGGGTTAACAGGCTCTTCTTGCCCTGTAAATAAAACACATATTATGGTCATCTGTTCCTAAAAGAGGAAACATTTTGCACATTGTCTAACATTACAATTTACACATATACTGTAGATGTACAGATGTAAGGTCTTAATTCAGCCAGTATTGTTGCAGCAAAATAATCCTCCAGCAAAAGGATTTGAACGTTTCCTCCGTAATGTTGTTCCATTGGTGGTGAGGCTATTAGCTGGACAAAATAAGGATACATGAAAAGTGCAAAACTATTAATATAAGACGTTTTATGTCCAGATTTTTGGTGAAAATATGCAAATAATAAAGCTTATCTGTGATTCCCACAATGCAATAAACTTCTAAGCAACAAAATAGTGATCAAATTAAGATCCTACAACCGTATCATACCTAGATACATATAGCAGGCATGTAGAAGTATATCTCTTCTACATCTATCTATATCTATAATATTCTTAATGTTGTGTCGTATTGAATGTGCCAATGCTTCTACCTTTAATAGCCAGCTGCACTTCCCTTGACTTCCCACAGCCTTGACTATTTCTTGCTTCACAGTAGTATCTTTCTCCATCACTAACAGTCACATTGAGGGAGTAACTCTGTCCAGATGCTACCTGTGTTGGTTTACACCCCACATATCTGGAACCAGGTGAAGTTTGTCACAGGAGGGTTGGCTGTACTGCTGCAGGTCAGAATAACACAGCTGCCCACTAATACTGGATCAGCTGGACTGATGGAGGCCGAGGTGTCCTTAGGTGAGACTGAGGGAGAGGGGTTCATTTAGAATGTATCTGGATATGGTATATTGAATAGTCTCATCAAAACCACTCTATTACAATCATCAGTGAAAACATGATAGAATGATCTATTCTACAGGAACCGGTGATTAAATCTTACATGAAACGTTAAGCATCATGGTATGTTCAGCTCTCTTGTTGCTTGCCCCTACTGGGTAGACTGCAGTACAAGTGATGTTCTGCTCATGATGAAGGTATGACGGACTGAAGGTCACCGTGGAGTGAACTGATTTGGTTTGGTCTGGATTCTCCTGCAGTTGGTTCTCAGTTGTTAACTGTGTTGGGAGTGTCCATGTCAGCTCAGGGGGGTGTTCGGGACAGGGAGCGACAGCAGAGCAGTTCAAACTGACAGGGGTCCCTTCCTTCACTTCACTTGAGACAGTAATGATGGGACTGGAAGGCAAATCTGTAATACATTGCAGATAAAGATATTTTACACTAATAGTTAAATTATCCACTTGTTCTACACTTATCCTTGATGCAAGGAATATGAGCTGGAAGAAATAGTTGGTTAAAAGATAAATTGTCTCTTACCCCTGACAACTATATCAACAGACTTTTCAGTGTCTGTTGAACGGAATGGTTGACTCTCAATCCTGAAGAAGTATATATTAGTGTAACTGGTGGTTACATTGAAGAAGACTGTGGTGCAGTTCTTCTGGGACATGTTTCCAGTTATCTTCCCTTGATATCTGTTGACCGTCTCACTACTGTTAAATATCACACTGTCCGGAAGCTCACCAAAGTATGGGGATTCTTTAATCCACACTCCAGAGGTTGGTATTGTGCTGTTAAATGTATACTTATTTTGGTCAGGAATATCAAATGAACATGGGATTTGCACACAGGAGCCAGTCAGTACATCCAGTCCATCTGGCATTGTGGCGATCAAATCTCGTTGACCAAAACAGGCCAAAACACCTGCAACATAAAAGACAACATCAGGGAGGTTCTGATATATTTTCAGTTCAGTCCAATGATATGTATTAACCCTAGATGACGGTCAGGGGCCTCTGTTTGGAAGCAAATGCACAGCCATCTTGTTACTCCTCCTCCATTGTAAAAGAAGATGTTGGAAGCTATAGAAATGCATTTATTAATGTCTACATCCATTTTGACAAGTATATTCTATTACAGACACCTTAATGCAAAGAGTTTTCCCTTCATATTCGGTGTGTAGCCATGGCCTCCCCCTTTGACCCCAACTATGTGAACCTGTATGTGGAACAATTTGAGGAACCACTCATTTACAAAACAGAGACACACACCCTACTATCTAAAATCCTCTTATGGAATAAATACATAGATCATGTCTTTGTGCTCTGGGAAGGAAGTCAGCAGGAACTAAATGAATTCCAAACTCTGCTAAACGAGAGCTCTGAATATCTCAAATTCACCATGCAGACTGATGAGAGAATAATAAACTACCTGGACTTATGGATCATCAAAGAGAATGATGTTTTACATATAGACTTGTACACACAGCCAACAGACCGCAATACCCTGCTACGTGCGGATATTATGCATCCCCTTCCCCTCAGGAATGGTCTACCATATAGCCCGTTATGCAGGGTTATAAGAATCTGTTGCCAACAGTCAGATTTTGACAGCAATGCTAAGGAAATTCAAAATAAATTCAAAATCAGAGGCTACAAGGGCTGCAATGACGAAAATATCTCAAAAACCAAGAGAGGGTTTTCTAAAAACTAAACCAAAGAAGTGAAACAACGCAACAATCTTTTGCACGAAGTACACCAAGTGTTCAGAGAAAATGAAAGCAATCCTGAAAAAGCACTGGCATATTCTGCAATCAGATATCAGATTCACACCTCTTCAAGGAAACCCCACTAGTGGTCTATAAGCATGGTCGCAATATTGGGGATAGCTTAGTGAGATCTGACCTGCCCCCTGACCCCACTCAGACACTCTTGACACCCGTTCCAAATGGGAACTACAAATGTGGCTCATGCTCACATTGCAATAGCACTACAAAAACATCCTTCTTCAGACACCCACATACAGGTGGAAAAAGGTATCATCTCTTGCAAGATAAAGGTAGTGATCTATCTCATCACATGTTCATGTGGAAAAGCCAACATAGGACAAACAAAAAGACAATTAAAACAATGCAGAGCTGAACACCGCAGCTCAATCAGGTGTAAGAACACTGACTATCCAGTAGCAGATCACTTTGTTGAAGGTAACCATCCCATCTCCTCCCTCAAATACACACTCATATACACACGCATTGAGCATGTTGGTCTACCAAGGAGAGGAGGTATTCAAAAACATTGACCCCTAGTGTCTTAAAATTGAATTTGGTCTCAGTCCCTTCTAATGAACAATTATTTTTTATAAAGAAGTCTTATAAATGAATATATTCTTTCTACAGTTTATCAGAGTACAACCAATATGTTCCCCCTGTTGATGATGCTTATTATGCATTATGGATGAACTAAAATATTACATGTAACAACATTTAATGATATTGGAAACAATTAAACATATGTGAAATTAAATTAAAAAATAATGTATGTTGATGCTAATCTTATGCTAATTTTAATGATAACAATAGGCTAATATATTTAATATGCTGTAAACTGTTGTCTTTTAACAGTTTCAGTCAATTCACTCTAATTAACCTCATAATTATGACATACCCCTCACTATTGTCATTGGTTGCACTAATTGCACTGTTTGTCTACATAACCTGGATCAAACATTCATGACTTTACCCTGAAGAAGGCACAGTGATGCCGAAACGTCGGTGTTTTACCCAATAAATGACTGGGAGTTTATATATATAGAGTGTGCAACTCTCTTTGTTTTTATAGCTTACAGTGTATTCACCGTTAGTCAGCCCCTCTACAATAAGTCATTTTCTCTGGGTGTGCTTCAGCTCATGCTTTTTATATGACCTGAACATAACAAATAAAATAAAAAGCATGTAAAGATATTAAAGTATTGTATTTATAGAGTACTAACTTTTCTGTCCCATCTACAACAAAATACATGTCATTTTGTCCTTGAAACATTTTATTGAAATGCTGTAGAATTCCATTAATTCTTATGGAGGACTGCTTCTTCTGGGGAGTACCATATATAGAGACCGGTGGATTTAAAGTCTCTCATTGGCCGTTACATAGCATCAGCGATCCAGGGTTTATACACATCACTGGTACAGTCTCTCCCAATAATAATAATATGAACTTATTTCTATGTACAGGTGATTTTTCAATTGGTCGGTATGTTGTCAAGGAGTGAGGTGACATGTGTTTGTGAGCAGAGGACCACTAGTTTGAGCCCGGTATGGTGACAGGAACAGTGGTGGAAGCTATACTGTTAACCGCACACTGACGTCGGTTTCACATGCACATACAGTAACATGAAACAGTATTTACCCCCTTTCCGGTTCTCTATTTTTGCTTTTTGTTTACTGAATGTTATCAGATCTTCAACCAAAACCTATTAGATAAAGGGAACTTGAGTTTAGAAATCAAAAAAAAATAGTCACAGTTATTTAATTTATTTCATTAACAAAGTTATGCATCAACCAGTTCCCAGTGTGAAAAAGGAATTGCCACCTTACTCTCAATAACTGGTTGTGCCACCATTCCAAAACACACAATCAAGTCAGCATGAAAATTGATATAAAGCAACAAATTTAAAGTTTTGTAATGGCCTAGTCCAGACCTAATCCCTATTGAGATATTGTGACAGTTCATGATTGAAAACCCACAA
Source organism: Salvelinus alpinus (assembly GCF_045679555.1). Lineage (NCBI taxonomy): Eukaryota > Metazoa > Chordata > Actinopteri > Salmoniformes > Salmonidae > Salvelinus > Salvelinus alpinus. The sequence goes on from NC_092093.1 coordinate 56,702,009, forward strand.
ATGTCTTTGAGTTAAAACCCACAGCAACGTGAGAGACTGATCAACAACTACAGGAAGTGCTTGATTGGAGTCATTTCAGCTAAAGGAGACACAACCAGTTATTGAGAGTAAGGGGGCAATTACTTTTTCACACAGGGACATTGGGTGTTGCACAACTTTGTTAGTGAAATAAATGAAATAAGTATGTAATTGTTGTGTTATTTGTTCACTCAGGTTCCATTGATCTAATATCAGCTTTTGATTGAATATCTGATAACATTCAGTATCAAAAATATGCTACAACTTTTACACAGAAGTTTAAATACAGACTATTAAAATATACTAATCAGGAATTAAATGTACACTTTTCTACACAATTAAAAAGCTGGAATATAGCGCATCCCATAAAATATAATGACTTGTGGTTATTCCTTTATGTCTGATTCATAACTAGTTGTTGTTGTGTGGAAGACTCACCTGACATAAAGAGGACAATGAGAAAAAACATGTTCTCAGGACAAGCCATGTGAGAACTCACACACTACTGATCACCTGAAACAGTACAAACATACACTTACTGGTAGAGTAGCTTAACTCACACAACACATTGCATTGAACCATCTCCATATCAAATACACTATGTCCTTCAGTTGTGAAGATAATACATGAACAAACAGCAGTACTTTAGAACATATTGAATCTCATTACTCATAATTCATTTCCTTTAATTTATTTTGAACATTCAAATTTACAGAAAATATATTGAAGAAGTCGATACTTGCCTTAGATAACGTAAACTGTCTACAGTAGAGACTGTCACACCCGTAGTGTGGTCTGACAAACTAATGTAGTGAAATTCATGTGGCATATCTCACATCTCATCACTGACGTACTTCCTAATAATTGTACGAGATTTTATTTTTAAAGAATACTACGGTATATAATGTTCCTCTTTCGGGGTAGGACAGGTCACCACATTTTGATACGGGCCCCCAGTCTGCTCCCAATAAATTGTTAAAAGAAACTTTCGGCAGCATAACCATCTCCCTCTCCCGTATCTCCCAGGCTTGAATGGGAAAATCTGTGGGATTTAAAAAATATAGTTAAATAATGAACCAAAATCCACTATTAATTTATTCAAATAAAAAAAGGAAAAGTTTAATTTGAGTTCGATACAAAACATATGGTTGTCACATTATGTTTCAACATGAAAAACAGACTTGGTATGAAACAGAGTAACTGTAATTGTATCTGACTGATTCTCACACACCACTCAACTTCTCCTACACCAACTTCCTCTTTGAAGTCTATTTGCCAAGAAGAGCCCGGTGGGCTGGAAGTCACAGAGACACTCTTTTCACTCCACTTGGATACGGAATTGACTTTTTCATAGCAGTTTACGAGAACTTATGCAGCAGGTTAAGAGACTGAGGTTAAGGTTAGGTAAAATGGTTAGGGAAAATGCTCTCCTAATCAGGGTTGAATGACCGCATTTGGGACCCTGAGCTTACTTTCCTGCATTTCAACACATTTTACCATGATGCAGAGAGGAACATTTGCTATTTGATAATGCTATTCTACACAATTTCCAATGAGGCTGAGACAAAATGTGGCAGTTTTCAAGCTAATTCCCTGCTATTCGACACATTTTGCCATGAGCAGGTATATCTCACTGGTCTCCCCCAAAGCCAATTCTTCCTTTGGCCGCCTCTCCTTCCAGTTCTCTGCTGCCAATGACTGGAACAAACTGTAAAAATCAATAAAGCTGGAGACTCTTACCTCCCTCACTAGCTTTAAGCACCATCTGTCAGAGCAGCTCACTGATCTCTGCAGCTGTATATAGCTCATTTGTAAATTGCCCATACAATCTACCTCATCCCCATACTGTATTTATTTATTTATCTTGCTCCTTTGCACCCCTGTATCTCTACTTGCACATTCATCTTCTGCACATTCTACCATTCCAGTGTTTAAAACTTCTTTGGGACTGGGGGGCAGTATTGAGTAGCTTGGATGAATAAGGTGCCCAGAGTAAACTGCCTGCTACTCAGGCCCAAAAGCTAGAATATGCATATGATTAGTATATTTGGATAGAAAACACTCTTAAGTTTCTTAAACTGTTTGAATGATGTCTGTAAGTATAACAGAACTCATATGGCAGGCAAAAACCTGAGAAAAAATCCAACCAGGAAGTGGGATATCTGAGGTTTGTAGTTTTTCAACTGATTGCCTATCCAATATACAGTGTCTATGGGGTCATATTTCACTTCCTAATGCTTCCACTAGATGTCAACAGTCTTTAGAACCTTGTTTCAGGCTTCTATTATGAAGGGGGAGCAAATAAGAGCTGTTTGAATCAGGGGTCTGGCAGAAAGCCATTAGTTAAATCAAGTCAAATCAAATCAAATTATATTTGTCACATACACATGGTTAGCAGATGTTAATGCGATCTTTGTACTTCTAGTACCGCGCGCAGTCACACCGCAGCAGTGAGAGCGAGCTCCGTTCCTTTTAATTTCTGAAGACAAAGGATTTGTCCGGTTGGAATATTATTGAAGATTTATGACAAAAACATCCTAAAGATTGATTATATACATCGTTTGACATGTTTCTACGAACTGTAATGGAAATGTTTTGACTTTTCGTCTGAACTAAGTGCCTGCGCCTTGTGAATTTGGATTTGTGAACTAAACTCGCGAACAAAAAGGAGGTATTTGGACATAAATTATAGACTTTATCGAACAAAACAAACATTTCATGTGGAACTGGGATTTCTGGGAGTGCATTCCGATGAAGATCATCAAATGTAAGTGAATATTTATAACGCTATTTCTCTTTTTTGACACCTGTCCTTCTTTGGAAAATGGCTGTATGGTTTTCTGTGGCTAGGCGCGGACCTAACATAATCGAAAGGTGTGCTTTCGCCGTAAAGCCTTTTTGAAATCAGACACTGTGGCTGGATTAAGAAGAAGTTTATCTTTAAAATGGTGTGTAATACTTGTATGTTTGAGGAATTTTAATTATGAGATTTCTGTTGTTTTGAATTTGGCGCCCTGCAATTTCACTGGCTGTTGGCGAGGTGGGACGCTACCTTGTATGTGTCGAACTGATTTGCTTTATCTTGGCCAGGTCGCAATTGCTAATGAGAACTTGTTCTCAACTAGCCTACCTGGTTAAATCAAGGTGAAATAAATAAATATATAATGAAAGACAGTTAAAACAATGCAGAGCTGAACACCGCAGCTCAATCAGGTGTAAGAACACTGACTATCCAATAGCTGCTCACTTTGTTGAAGCTACCCATCCTATCTCCTCCCTCAAAAACACACGCATATACACACGCATTGAGCATGTTGGTCTACTAAGGAGAGGAGGTATTTAAAAACATTGTTAGTAGTGTCTTAAAATTGTGTCTTAAAATTGAATTTGGTCTCAGGCCCTTCTTATGAACAATTATTCTTTATAAAGAAGTCCTATAAATGAATATATTCATTCTACAGCTTATCAGCGTACAACAAATATGTTCCCCATGTTGATGATGCTTATTATGTATTATGGATGAACCAAAAGATTACATTTTAACATAATTTTCTGAAATTGGAAACAATTAAATACAAGTGAAATTAAATTAAACAATAATATATGTTGATGCTAATCTTATGCTAATTTCAATGATAACAATAGGCTAATATATTCAATATGCTATAAACTATTGTCTTTTAACAGTTTCACTCATTTCATTCCAATTAACCTCATAACTATGACACACCCCTCACTATTGTCATTGGTTACACTAACTGCACTGTTAGTCTACATAACCTGGTTCAATCATTAATGACTTTAAAAATAACCCCCAAAAAGTATTGTTATTTTATTTATTGAATTAACAAAGTTATGCAACACCCAATTCCCCTGTGTGAAAAAGTAATACCAAAACACACAATCTACATGAAAATGTATAAAAAGCAACAAATTTGAAGTTTTGTAACGGCCTAGTCAAAGTCCAGACCTAATCCCAAATGAGACATTGTGACAGTTCCTGTTTGAAAATCCACAACTGTCGCTGAGTTAAGTTAGTTCTGCATGGGAGAGTGGGACACAATTCCTCCACAGTGATGTGAGAGGCTGATCAACAACTACAGGAAGTGTTTGGTTGGAGTCATTGAGTGTAAGGGGGCAATTACTTTTTCACTCAGAGGCATTGGGTGTTGCATAACTTTGTTAATGAAATAAGTATGTAATTGTTGTGTTATTAATTTATTCAGGTTGCATTTATCTAATATTAGCCTTCCTTTGACACCACGTGGTATAGAGGTCCTTGATGGTTGGAAGCTTGGCCCCAGTGATGTACTGGGCAGTACGCACTACCTCCTGTAGCGCCTTGCGTTCGGAGGCCGAGCAGTTGCCATACCAGGCGGTGATGCAACCAGTCAGAATTCTCTCGATTGTGCAGCTGTAGAACTTTTTGAGGATCTGAGGACCCATGTCAAATCTTTTCAGTCTCCTGAGGGGGAAAAGGTGTTGTTGTGCCCTCTTCATGACTGTCTTGGTGTGTTTGGACAATGATAGTTTGTTGGTGATGTGGACACCAAGGAACTTGAAGCTCTCAACCTGCTCCACTACAGCCCCGCTCGGCCCTTCTTTTCCTGTAGTCCACGATCATCTCCTTTGTCTTTATCACGTTGAGGGAGAGGATGTTGTCCTGGCACCACACTGACAGATTTCTGACTTCCTCCCTATAGGCTGTCTCATTTTTGTCGGTGATCAGGCCTACCATTGTTGTGTCATCGGCAAACCTAATGATGGTGTTGGAGTCGTGCAGTCATGGGTGAATAGGGAGTACAGGAGGGGACTAAGCACGGACCCCTGAGGGACCCTCATGTTGAGAATCAGAGAGGCAGATGTGCTTTTGCCTACCCTTACCACCTGGGGTGCGGCTCATCAGGAAGTCCAGGATCCAGTTGCAGAGGGAGGTGTTAAGTCCCAGGGTCCTTAGCTTAGTGATGAGCTTTGAGGGCACTACGATGTTGAACGCTGAGCTGTAGTCAATGAACAGCATTCTCACGTAGGTGTTCCTGTTGTCCAAGTAGGAAAGGGCATTTTTGAGTGCAATAGAGATTGCATCATCTGTGGATCTGTTGGGGCGGTATGCAAATTGGAGTGGATCTAGTGTTTCTGGGATGATGGTGTTGATGTGAGCTATGACCAGCTTGGCTACAGACATGAGTACTATGGGTCGGTAGTCATTTTGGCAGATTACCTTGGTGTTCTTGGGCACAGGGACTATGGTGGTCTGCTTGAAACATGTAGGTAATACAGACTCGGCCAGGAACAGGTTGACAATGTCAGTGAAGACACTTGCCAGTTGGTCAGTGTATGCTCGGAGTACGCATCCTGGTAATTCGTCTGGCCCTGCGGCTTTGTAAATGTTGACCTATTTAAAGGTCTTACTCACATCGGCTATGGCGAGCGTGATCACACAATCGTCCGGAACAGCTGGTGCTCTCATGCATGCTTCAGTGGTTCTTGCCTCGAAGCGCGCATAGAAGTAATTTAGTTCATCCGGTAGGCTTGTGTGAGCTCGCCGCTGGGCTTCCCTTTGTAGTCCGTAATGGTTTGCAAGCCCTGCCACATCCGACGAGCATCGGAGCTAGTGTAGTAGGATTCAATATTAGTAGGATTCAATCTTGCAAGGGCTGTGGCTTTGTGGTGCGATGGGTAACGATGCTTCATGGGAGGCAGTTGTTGATGTGTGCAGAGGGTCCTTGGTTCAAGCCCAGGTAGGGGTGAGGAGAGGGACGGAAGTGAAATTGTTACATTAGTATCAGTCTTTCTGGGTAAGTCTAGAAGAGCTTTGCACACCCGGGATGTACAATATTTGCACATTATTCTTTTAAAAATTCTTCAAGCTCTATCAAATTGGTTGTTGATCATTGCTAGACAGCCATTTTCAAGTCTTGCCATAGATTTTCAAGCCAATCAAAACTGTTACTTGGACAATTAGGAACATTCAATATTGTCATAGTAAGCAACTCTGGTGTATATTTGGCTTTTTGTTTTAGGTTACTGTCCTTCTATAAGGTGAATTTGTGTCCCAGTGTTTGAAAATTAGACTGAACCAGGTTTTTCTCTAGAGTTTGACTGTGCTTAGCTCTATTCCATTTATTTTCATCCTAAAACACTTGATGACAAGCATACCCATAGCATATTGCAGCCTTCACCATGCTTGAAAATATGAAGAGTGTACTCAGTGATATGTTGTGTTGGACAAAGAGTGCATTTCTTTGCCAAATGTTTTGCAGTTTTACTTTAGTGCCTTATTGCAAACAGAATGCATGTTTTGTAATATTTTTATTCTGACATGTTTCCTTCTTTGCACTTTGTCATTTAGGTTAGTATGGTGGGGTAAGTAAAATGTTGTTGATCTATCCTCAGTTTCTCCTATCACAGCCATTAAACTATGTAACTGTTTTAAAGTCACCATTGGCCTTATGGTGAAATCAGTGGAGGCTGCTGAGGGGAAGACGACTCATAATAATGTCTGGAACGGAGCAAATGGAATGGAATAAAACACATGGAAACCGTGTGTTTAATTACCACGAGTGTCACGAACTTTGTAATCCTCCTCGTCTGTGGAGGAGTAAGGATCGGACCAAAGCGCAGCGTGGTTTGATGAATACATACTTGATTTATTAAACAAAGACAAAACACTAAACAAACAACAAAACGAACGTGACCCTATATAACGAAAGTGCAGACACAGGCAACCAATGTATAGACATAGACAATAACCCACAACCCACAATACAAAACAGGCTACCTAAATATGGTTCCCAATCAGAGACAATGACCAACACCTGCCTCTGATTGAGAACCACATCAGGCCAAACAAGAAACCCCACATAGAAACAGACAACATAGATAATACCCACCCAGCTCACGTCCTGACCAACTAAAACAAAGACTAAACAAAGGAAATAAGGTCAGAAACGTGACAACGAGCCCGTTCTCCTCAATTAAGGTGCCACCAACCTTCTGTGGGTGAAATCCCTGAGCGTTTGCTTTCCTCTCCGGCGACTGAGTTAGGAAGGACGCCTGTATCTTTGTAGTGATTGGGTGTATTGATAAACCGTCCAAAGTGTAATTAATAACTTCACCATGCTCAAAGGGATATTCAATGTCAAATGTATGTTATTTTTACCCATCTACCAACAGGTGCTCTTCTTTGTGAGGCATTGGAAAAGCTCCCAGTCTTTGTGGCTGTATCTGTTTGAAATTCACTGCTTGACTGAGGGACCTTACAGATAATTGTATGTGTAGGGTACAGAGATGAGGTAGTCATTCAAAAATCATGTTAAACACAAGTATTGCACACAAAGTGAATCCATGCAACTCATGTGACTAGTTAAGCAAATCTTTACTCCTGAACTTATTTAGGCTTGCCATAGAAAAGGTGTTGAATACATATTGACTTGAGACAATTCATCTTTTCAATTTTATGTCTAAAAACATAATTCCACATTGTGTGTAGACCAGTGACACAAAATCTCAATATAATCCATTTTAATGAGGTATGTAAAATGTTGGACCAAAAAGACCAAAAGATTTCACGGAAATTGAACGTAAAGGTTTTTATTACAGTGCAATTAATAAACAACCATAAATTCAGCCTCAATTGTTTTGTTCATTTAATACTCAATATAAAAACTGACAAGATGAATTCTAAATAGACACAGTTGAAGTCGGAAGTTTACATACACCTGAGCCAAATACATTTAAACTCAGTTTTTCACAATTCCTCACATTTAATCCAAGTAAAAATTCCCTGTCTTGGGCTAGTTAGGCTCACCACTTTATTTTAAGAATATGAAATGTCAGAATAATAGTAGAGAGAATGATTTATTTCAGCTTTAATTTCTTTCTTCACATTCAAAGTGGGTCAGAAGTTTACATACACTCAATTAGTATTTGTTAGCATTGCCTTTAAATTGTTTAACTTGGGTCAAACGTTTCGGGTAGCCTTCCACAAGCTTCCCACAATAAGTTGGGTGAATTTTGGCCCATTCCTCCTGAGCTGGTGTAACTGAGTTAGGTTTGTAGGCCTCCTTGCTCGCACACGCTTTTTTAGTTCTGCCCACAAATTTTCTGTAGGATTGAGGTCAGGGCTTTGTGATGGCCACTCCAATACCTTGACTTTGTTGTTCTTAAGCCATTTTGCCACAACTTTGGAAGTATGCTTGGGGTCATTGTCCATTTGGAAGACCCATTTGCGACCAAGCTTTAACTTACTGACTGATGTCTTGAGATGTTGCTTCAATATATCCACATAATTTTCCTACCTCATGATGCCATCTATTTTGTGAAGTGCACCAGTCCCTCCTGCAGCAAAGCACCTCCACAACATGATGCTGCCACCCCCGTGCTTCACGGTTGGAATAGTGTTCTTCGGTTTGCAAGCTTTCCCCTTTTTCCTCCAAACGTAAAGATGGTCATTATGGCCAAACAGTTCAATTTTTGTTTCATTAGACCAGAGGACATTTCTCCAAAAAGTACAATCTTTGTCCCCATGTGCAGTTGCAAACCATAGTCTGGCTTTTTTATGGCGGTTTTGGAGCATTGGCTTCTTCCTTGCTGAGCGACCTTTCAGGTTATGTCGATACAGGACTCGTTTTACTGTGGATATAGATACTTTTGTACAGCATCTTCACAAGGTCCTTTGCTGTTGTTCTGGTATCGATTTGCACTTTTCTCACCAAAGTACTTTCAACTCCAAGAGACAGAACGCGCCCCCTTCCTGAGCGGAATGACGGCTGAGTGGTCCCAAGGTGTTTATACTTGCGTACAATTGTTTGTTCCGATGAACCTGGTACCTTCAGGCATTTGGAAATTGAACCAGACTTGTGGAGGTCTACAATGTTTTTTCTGAGGTCTTGGCTGATTTCTTTTGATTTCCCCATAATGTCAAGCAAAGAGGCACTGAGTTTGAAGGTAGGCCTTCAAATACAGGTACACCTCCAATTGACTCAAATTATGTTAATCAAAGCTTCTAAAGCCATGAAATAATTTTGTGGAATTGTCCAAGCTGTTTAAAGGCACAGTCAACTTAGTGTATGTAAACGTCTGACCCACTGGAATTGTGATACAGTGAATTATAAGTGAAATAATCTGTCTGTAAACAATTGTTAGAAAAATTACTTGTGTCATGCACAAAGTAGATGTCCTGACCGACTTACCAAAACTATAGTTTGTTAACACGAAATTTGTGGAGTGATTGAAAAATGAGTTCCAATGACTCCAACCTAAGTGTATGTAAACTTCCGCCTTCAACTGTATAAACTGAAAATAGATTATATTGTTATTCTGGTAACTGCACAAAATATTAATATAAACAGTGACTAGTAGATGTTAACACCATTCTGACATCATGTAGACTTACTGCACCAACTTCCTGTCTTGTATCAGACCACTGTCTCTCTAACTAACTGTGTATTCTCTCCTCAGTCATCATTGACTTTATATGGTCTTAAACTGCCTTCAGTAGGCTAGTTGAACTCATTAGTTCCTCTATACTGGAACCCATTAAACAGATGCTCTGTGAACTCAACACTCAAAATAAATGGTCCGAAATAAAGAGTATCCTACATCTGTCACGTTCCTGACCTGTTTTCTTTTGTCTTGTATTTATTTAGTTGGTCAGGGCGTGAGTTGGGTGGGTTTGTCTATGTGTGATTTTCTATGTTGGGATTTTTGTGTTCGGCCTGGTATGATTCTCAATCAGAGGCAGCTGTCAATCGTTGCCCCTGATTGAGAATCATACTAAGGCAGCCGGGGTTTCACGTGTGTTTTGTGGGTGTTTGTTTCCGTGTTTGTATTCGTGCCACACGGGACTGTTGTCGGTTGTTTCATTTTGTTATTTTGTTTCGTGTTCAGTTTCGATTTAATAAATTATCATGAGCACTACCCACTCTGCGTGTTGGTCCGATCCATGCTCCTCCTCGTCTGAGGAGGAGAACGACTATGACGACCGTTACAGAAACACCCACCCCAAAAGGATCAAGCAGAGTGGGAACAGACAGCAGCAGCAGCAGAGACCGTTGACACAGGACTCGTGGACTTGGGAGGAGATCCTGGACGGCAAAGGACCCTGGGCTCAGCCAGGGGAATATCGCCGTCCCAAGGCGGAGTTGGAGGCAGCGAAGGCAGAGAGGCGCTGGTATGAGGAGGCAGCGCGGCGACGCGGTTGGGAGCCCGAGAGTCAGACCCAAAAATGTCTTGGGGGGGAGGAACACGCGGAGTGTGGCAAAGCCGGGTAGGATACCTGAGCCAACTCCCCGTGCTTACCGTGGAGTGAGAGGGCGTCGTACTGGTCAGACACCGTGTTATGCGGTAAAGCGCACGGCGTCCCCAGTACGCGTGCTTAGTCCAGTGCGGGCTATTCCACCTTGCCGCACTGGTCGGACTAGGTTGGGCATCGAGCCGGGTGTCATGAAGCCGGCCCAACGCATCTTGCCTCCAGTGCGTCTCCTCGGGCCGGCGTACATGGCACCAGCCTTACAAATGGTGTCCCCGGTTTGCCAGCATAGCCCAGTGCGGGTTTTTCCACCTCGCCGCACTGGCAGGGCTACGGGGACCATTCAACCTGGTAAGGTTGGGCAGGCTCGGTGCTCAAGAGCGCGTGCCCTCCTTCACGGTCCGGTTTTTCCGGTGCCACCTCCACGTAACAGTCCTCCGGTGGCAGCCCCCCGCACCAGGCTGTCTCTCCGTCTTCTCTCTCCAGTTGCTCCCACCTGTCCAGCGCTGTCAGAGCCTTCCTCCTCTCCAGCGCAGCCAGTGTCTGAGCTTCCTGCCTGCCCAGCGCTGTCTGAACTGTCTGCCTGCCCAGCGCTGTCTGAACTGTCTGCCTGCCCAGCGCTGTCTGAACTGTCTGCCTGCCCAGCGCTGTCTGAGCTGCCTGCCTGCACAGCACCGTCAGAGCTGTCCGTCTGTCCCGAGGCGTCAGAGCTGTCCGTCTGTCCCGAGCCGTCAGAGCTGTCCGTCTGTCCCGAGCCGTCAGAGCTGTCCGTCTGTCCCGAGCCGTCAGAGCTGTCCGTCTGTCCCGAGCCGTCAGAGCTGTCCGTCTGTCCCGAGCCGTCAGAGCTGTCCGTCTGTCCCGAGCCGTCAGAGCTGCCCGTCTGTCCCGAGCCGTCAGAGCCGTCCGCCAGACAGGAGCAGCCAGAGCCGTCCGCCAGACAGGAGCAGCCAGAGCCGTCCGCCAGACAGGAGCAGCCAGAGCCGTCCGCCAGACAGGAGCAGCCAGAGCCGTCCGCCAGACAGGAGCAGCCAGAGCCTTCCGCCAGACAGGAGCAGCCAGAGCCTTCCGCCAGACAGGAGCAGCCAGAGCCTTCCGCCAGACAGGAGCAGCCAGAGCCTTACGCCAGACAGGAGCAGCCAGAGCCGTCCAGCCAGGATCCGCCAGGGCCGCCAGCCAGCCAGGAGCTGCCAGAGCCAGCCGGCCATGAGCAGCCAGAGCCGCCAGCCAGCCATGAGCAGCCAGAGCCGTCCAGCCAGGACCAGCCAGAGCCGTCCAGCCAGGATCCGCCAGAGCCAGCCAGCCAGGATCCGCCAGAGCCAGCCAGCCAGGATCCGCCAGAGCCAGCCAGCCAGGATCCGCCAGAGCCAGCCAGCCAGGATCTGCCAGAGCCAGCCAGCCAGGATCCGTCCCTCAGTCCGGTGCTGCCCCTCAGTCCGGAGCTGCCCCTCATTCCGGTGTTGCCCCTCATTCCGGTGTTGCCCCTCATTCCGGTGTTGCCCCTTAGTCCGGTGCTGCCCCTTAGTCCGGTGCTGCCCCTTAGTCCGGTGCTGCCCCTTAATCTAGTGGGGTTAATTTGGAGGAGGCTACGGAAGAGGGGATTGACTATGGTGGGGTGGGGACCACGACCAGCGCCAGAGCCGCCACCGTGGACAGACGCCCACCCAGACCCTCCCCTAGAGTTTATGCTGGTGCGCCCGGAGTTCGCACCTTAAGGGGGGGGGTTATGTCACGTTCCTGACCTGTTTTCTTTTGTCTTGTATTTATTTAGTTGGTCAGGGAGTGAGTTGGGTGGGTTTGTCTATGTGTGATTTTCTATGTTGGGATTTTGTGTTCGGCCTGGTATGATTCTCAATCAGAGGCAGCTGTCAATCGTTGCCCCTGATTGAGAATCATACTAAGGCAGCCGGGGTTTCACGTGTGTTTTGTGGGTGTTTGTTTCCGTGTTTGTATTCGTGCCACACGGGACTGTTGTCGGTTGTTTCATTTTGTTATTTTGTTTCGTGTTCAGTTTCGATTTAATAAATTATCATGAGCACTACCCACTCTGCGTGTTGGTCCGATCCATGCTCCTCCTCGTCTGAGGAGGAGAACGACTATGACGACCGTTACAACATCATCGTATCAACACTACAGTAACAGTTAAACACTTTTCATCCCAGCAAATTCTACAAATATGCAGACAATCATAGAGCACACAATTATAAATGTAACAAAAGTACCAATAGAAAACAGATACACAATGACAATACTGAACATAAAAACACTTAATACCCTTTGGAAAATTAACATGCACCTCTTTTATTCACTTGTGCATAAAGTCCATCTAGATTGTTAAGAGGTGGTTCCTGGGCCCCTCTTCTGGTCACATAGACTTCAGCGTACTCACTCTCCTGTCCCTGGACCCTGTCCTGGGCTGCAGCTGGGGTCTCTTTGGGCCGTAGTTTGGAGAAGTCTATGTCACCGTAGTGGATCTCTTCAGGATGGTCTTCTGCACGTTCCTCTGGTTCCTCTCCGGCTGTGGCCTGGTTAGCACACACTGTCCCAACCGGGGAGTTCTGTGGAGAGAACACAGAGAGAGGAACAGGTGTAAAGCTCTAAGCTCAGTCATGTGTAAAACTCTAAGGTCAGCAGGTTACACAACACATACTGAGTGGATGTCAATGAAAATGTAAATTAGACTGACTGGAGTAAAGAATTTCATTTTGTCAACAAATGAGCTCCAATCTAAAGAAAAAACTGTCAAAGTCCAACAGCTATTCTGTTATCATTCCATGTTCTTACAGGATGTGGCATTGCTATCGGTGTGGTCATCTCCCCTGAACTTGCTATAAAATGATGTTAACCTCATGTCTTTGGATAGTTTATGCATTAATTCAGTACTTCCTTAAATACACTTTATAGATGGTTTTGAAAGTTGAGCCTTATTCCCACCTCTCCCTGTGGATTGTCCGTCCTTTCAAGTCCATCGTGAAGCCTCGAGTTTCTCCTCCTGGAAGACATTTAGAAAGGCCTTCTGAATGCACTGTGAGGGTTTTCATATGCAAAAGCACAAACACAGCAGAAATAATAGTTTGTATTGATTCCAGGAATAGTTTTTACCATCCAATAACACTGATCAGGCTGATAAGCAAAAGGACCCCCAAAGTTCCTGCTGCAATCCCGAAAACCATTGTGGTAACAGTCTTTTCTTGCCCTGAAAATGCAGCACATATTAGGTAATTTCTCACATTAAGATCAGCAATGTACACTACACGACCAAAAGTATGTGGTCACCTGCTCATCGAACATCTCATTCCAAAATCATGGACATTAATGTCAATGTCATTAAATAGCTGAATCCACGCATTTGAAGGGGTGTCCACATACTTTTGTATATATAGTGTATATCTAACCTACGATTGTGCCCTACGTGCCCCTTTTACCTTTACTAGCCAGCGGCACTTCCTTTGACTTGCCACAGCCGTGACTATTTCTTGCTTCACAGAAGTACAGTCCTCCATCAACAACAGTCACATTAAGGGAGTAACTCAGTCCAGTTGCAACCTGTGTTGTTTTACCCCCACTGATCTGGAACCAGGTGAAGTTTGTCACAGGAGGGTTGGCTGTACTGATGCAGGTCAGATTAACACAGCTGCCCACTAATACTGGATCAGCTGGACTGATGGAGGCCGAGGTGTCCTTAGGAGAGACTGAGGGAGAGGGGTTCATTTAGAATGTATCTGATATGGTATATTGAATAGTCTCATCAAAACCACTCTATTACAATCATCAGTGAAACATGATAGAATGATCTATTCTAAAGGAACCGGTGACTAAATCTTACATGAAACGTTAAGCATCATGTTATGTTCAGCTATCTTGTTGCTTGCCCCTACTGGGTAGACTGCAGTACAAGTGATGATCTTCTCATGATGAAGGTATGACGGCGTGAAGGTCACCGTGGAGAGGACTGATTTGGTTTGGTCTGGATTCTCCTGCAGTTGGTTCTCAGTTGTGAACTGTGTTGGGAGAGTCCATGTCAGCTCAGGGGGGTGTTCAGGACAGGGAGCGACAGCAGAGCAGTTCAAACTGACAGGGGTCCCTTCCTTCACCTCACCTGAGACATTAAGGATGGGGCTGGAAGGCAAATCTGTAATATATTGTAGATAAATATATTTTACACTAATAGTTAAATTATCCACTTGTTCTACTCTTATCTTTGATGCAAGGAATCTAAACTGGAAAAATAGTTGGTTAAAAGTTAAATAGTCTCTTACCTCTGACAACTATATCAACAGACTTTTCAATGTCTGTTGCACGGAATGGTTGACTCTCAATCCTAAAGTAGAATATATTAGTGTAATTGGTGGTTACATTGAAGAAGACTGTGGTGCAGTTCTTCTGGGACATGTTTCCAGTTATCTTCCCTTGATATCTGTTGACCGTCTCACTACTGTTAAATATCACACTGTCAGGACACACATCAAAGTATGGGGATTCTTTAGTCCAGACTCCAGAGGTTAGTATTGCACTGTTAAATGTATCCTTATGTTGGCCAGGAATATCAAATGAACATGGGATTTGCACACAGGAGCCAGTCAGTCCATCCAGTCTATCTGGCATTGTGGCGATCAAATCTCGTTGACCAAAACAGGCCAAAACACCTGCAACATAAAAGACAACATCAGGGAGGTTCTGATATATTTTCAGATCAGTCCAATGATATGTATTAACCCTAGATGACTGACATGGGCCGGTGTTTGGAGGCAACTGCACAGCCATCTTGTTACTCCTCTTTCAGTGTAAAAAGATGTTGGAAGCTTTAGAAATGCATTTATTAATGTCTACATTCATTTTTGACAAGTATATTCTATTACAGACATATTTTGTGACCTGCAACACTTCATTCAAAAGAGAGACCCTGCCCTTTCTCCAGCCAATGTGTGCATCTTGCGTCTCACTGAACTGCTATTGTCCACTAATTCATCTTTGAGTCAGACTTTTTCCTTCAAATTCGGGGTGTAGCTATGGCCTCCCCCTTTGACCCCAACTATGTGAACCTGTATGTGGTACAATTTGAGGAAGCACTGCAGGGTGGCAGCGTAGCCTTGTGGTTAGAGCATTGGACTCAAAACTGAAAGGTTGCAAGTTCGAATCCCCGAGCTGACAAGATACAAATCTGACGTTACAACCCTGAACGAGGCAGATAACACTCTGTTTCTTGGCCGGCACTGAAAATAAGAATATGTTCTTAACTGACTTGTGTAGTTAAATAAAGGTCATTAAAACATACAGAACAGAGACACACCCCCTACTATCTAAAATCCTATCATGGAAGAGATACATAGATGATGTCTTTGTGCTCTGGGAAGGAAGTCAGCAGGAACTAAATTAATTCCAAACTCTGCTAAACGAGAGCTCTGAATATCTCAAATTCACCATGCAGACTGATGAGAGAATAATAAACTACCTGGACTTAAGGATCATCAAAGAGAATGAAGTTTTACATACAGACTTGTACACACAGCCAACAGACCTCAAGATCCTGCTACGTGCACATATTATGCATCCCCTTCCCATCAAGAATGGTCTACCATATAGCCAGTTATATGTTGCCAGTTATTCAGGGTTAAATTAATCTGTTGCCAACAGTCAGAATTTGACAGCAATGAAAAATGAAAAATAAATTCAAAATCAGAGGCTACAAGGAAAAAAAGTCTTGATGCTGCAACAATGAAAATATCTCAAAAACCAAGAGAGGATTTGCTAAAAACTAAACCAAAGAAGAAAAACAACGCAACACTATTTTGCACTAAGTACACCACGTGTTCAGAGAAAATGAAAGCAATCCTGAAAAAGCACTGGCATATTCTGCAATCAGACAACACAATTGCACTCTTCTCCAAGGACCCCCCACTGGTGGTCTATTAGTGTGGTCGCAATATTGGGGATAGCTTAGTGAGATCTGACCTGCCCCCTGAGCCCACTCAGACACTCTTGACACACAATCCAAATGGAAACTACAAATGTGGCTCATGCTCACAGTGCAATAGCACTACAAAAACATCCTTCTTCAGATACCCACATACAGGTAGAAAAATCCCTGTTTGGGGTATCATCTCTTGCAAGACAAAGGGAGTAATCTATCTCATCACATGTTCATGTGGAAAAGCCAACGTAGGACAAACGAAAAGACAATTAAAACAATGCTGAGCTGAACACCGCAGCTCAATCAGGTGTAAGAACACTGATTATCCAATAGCAGCTCACTTTGTTAAAGCAACACAGGTTGATCCCATCTCCTCCCTCAAATACACAGGTATTGAGCATGCTGCTCTACCAAGGAGAGGAGGTAACATGGAGATCCTACTACTACAGAGGGAGGACGACTGGATTTCCTATTGAAAAACATTGACCCCTAGTGGTCAGAATATTGACTTTGATCTCAGGCCCTTCTTATGAACAATTATTTTTATGGAAAAGTCTTATAAATTAATATATTCTTTCTACATCTTATCAGCGTAGAACCAATATGTTCCCCCTGTTGATGATGCTTACATTATGGATGAACCAAAAGATTACATTTGATCAACATTTAATGAAAATGGAAACAATTAAATATATGTGAAATTAAATTAAACAATAATTTATGTTGATGCTAATCTTATGCTAATGTTAATGAAAACAATAGGCTAATATATTCAATATGCTGTAAACTATTGTCTTTCAACAGTTTCACTCAATTCATTCAAATTTACCTCATAATTATGACACACCCCTCACTGTTGTCATTGGTTGCACTAATTGCACTGTTTGTCTACATAACCTGGTTCAAGCATTCATGGCTTTACCCCGAAGAAGGCACAGTGATGCCGAAACGTTGGTGTTTTACCCAATAAATGACTGGGAGTTTATATATATAGAGTGTGCAACTCTCTTTGTTTTTATAGCTTACAGTGTATTCACCGTTAGTCAGCACCTCTACAATAAGTCATTTTCTCTGGGTGTGCTCCAGCTCATGCTTTTTATATGACCTGAACATAACAAATAAAATAAAAACATGTAAAGATATTAAAGTATTTTCTTTATAGAGTACTAACTTTACTGTCCCCCTCTACAACATAATACATAAATAAATGTAGCCTCCAAGATGGCTTAGCAGTTCAGACGTCATTTCTGTTTCGTATTGTCGTGTCCTGTATATATATATATATTTACACCTTTCTTCGCATATCTTTTATATATTTTATTATCCAAGAACTCAACTACAAAAGCTTTCCTGCAAAAGCTCTCCTGCAACCCGCTTCACCAATTACAAAAAAGTATTATTTACCTCAAATCTGAAAATCCACCGTGGAAGCTAGCCAGGGGCTAATTCAGAAGCTAGCCAGAAAGCTAACCAGAAGCTATCCGATAGCTAGCCAGAAGCTAATCTGTAGCTGCCCAGAAATTAGCCGTTCTGCTGGCTAGCGTTGGTGTTTCAACTGCCCACGTTTTGTGGTCATCAGCTATTCCTTTAGCTCGATAATCTACCGGCACTTTTGTGCAACGCGACTCGGACCGGAGTTTCCGGGACTTTTTTTCTCTCAGTTTCCCCGGATTTCAGCCGCAGGCTCTGGACATTTGCAGCTAGCTAGCTGCAAACCGTGTGACTATTGGCTTACGTCGATCCCGGAGCAAACTCAAATCATTCCGGAGCTAGCCAGCTGAGGAGTTCCATCAGCCATTCCTGGGCTACAGTCACCTATCCGGACCCGTTTTGTTTTGTTTTGTTGTTGCTGCAGATACGGAGCCCCACCGGGCCTTCACGACTGACTGCCGACGTTATCTGCCCGAGGGAGTTATCCAACTGGCACCTCCGTCCCGACGTTACCTGAACGCTCATCTGGGGCCCGCTAACCGTTAGCTGTCTTATCGGCTGCTATCTGAATAAGTATATCGGACAATTATTATTATTATTTATTTTTTTATTTTTTTTCTTGGGTCACTATATCTATTTTGCCAATTTGGATTGATCCCCTCTACCACACGGAACCCCACTAACCTACCGACGGAAACGCACGAGGTATCTACAAATAGACTTCCATACTATGCTATCTTGCTACCGATAGCCATCTACCCGGCCAGCTGTCTGGATCGCCGTGACCCCAACCAACCTCTACTCACTGGACCCTTATTGATCACTCGATTAAGCATGCCTCTCCTTAATGTAAATATGCCTTGTCCATTGCTGTTCTGGTTAGTGTTTATTGGCTTATTTCACTGTAGAGCCTCTAGCCCTGCTCACTATACCATATCCAACCTCACAGTTCCACCACCCACATATGCGATGACATCACCTGGTTTCAATGATGTTTCTAGAGACAATATCTCTCTCATCATCACTCAATACCTAGGTTTACCTCCACTGTATTCACATCCTACCATACCTTTGTCTGTACATTATTCCTTTAAGCTATTTTATCGCCCCCAGAAACTTCCTTTTACTCTCTGCTCTAGAAGTTCTAGACGACCAATTCTCATAGCTTTTAGCCGTACCCTTATCCTACTCCTCCTCTGTTCCTCTGGTGATGTAGAGGTGAATCCAGGCCCTGCAGTACCTAGCTCCACTCCTATTCCCCAGGCGCTCTCTTTTGATGACTTCTGTAACCGTAATAGCCTTGGCTTCATGCATGTTAACATTAGAAGCCTCCTCCCTAAGTTTGTTTTGTTCACTGCTTTAGCACACTCTGCCAACCCGGATGTTTTAGCCGTGTCTGAATCCTGGCTTAGAAAGACCACCAAAAATTCTGACATTTTCATCCCCAACTACAAGATTTTCAGACAAGATAGAACGGCCAAAGGGGGCGGTGTTGCAATCTATTGCAAAGATTGCCTGCAGAGTTCTGTTTTACTATCCAGGTCTGTTCCCAAACAATTTGAACTTCTACTTTTAAAAATCCACCTCTCTAAAAACAAGTCTCTCACCGTTGCCGCCTGCTATAGACCACCCTCTGCCCCCAGCTGTGCTCTGGACACTATATGTGAACTGATTGCCCCCCATCTATCTTCAGAGCTCGTGCTGCTAGGCGACCTAAATTTTAACATGCTTAACACCCCAGCCACCCTACAATCTAAGCTTGATGCCCTCAATCTCACACAAATTATCAATGAACCTACCAGGTACCACCCCAATTCCGTAAACACGGGTACCCTCATAGATATCATCCTAACAAACTTGCCCTCCAAATACACCTCTGCTGTTTTCAACCAAGATCTCAGCGATCACTGCCTCATTGCCTGCATCCGTAATGGGTCAGCGGTCAAACGACCTCCACTCATCACTGTCAAACGCTCCCTGAAACACTTCAGCGAGCAGGCCTTTCTAATCGACCTGGCCGAGGTATCCTGGAAGGATATTGATCTCATCCCGTCAGTAGAGGATGCCTGGACATTTTTTTTAAATGCCTTCCTCACCATCTTGAATAAGCATGCCCCATTCAAGAAATGTAGAACCAGGAACAGATATAGCCCTTGGTTCTCTCCTGACCTGACTGCCCTTAACCAACAGAAAAACATCCTATGGCGTTCTGCATTAGCATCGAACAGCCCCCGTGATATGCAACTTTTCAGGGAAGCTAGAAACCAGTATACACAGGCAGTTAGAAAAGCCAAGGCTAGCTTTTTCAAGCAGAAATTTGCTTCCTGCAACACAAATTCAAAAAAGTTCTGGGACACTGTAAAGTCCATGGAGAATAAGAACACCTCCTCCCAGCTTCCAACTGCTCTGAAGATAGGAAACACTGTCACCACCGACAAATCCACTATAATTGAGAATTTCAATAAGCATTTTTCTACGGCTGGCCATGCTTTCCACCTGGCTACCCCTACCCCGGACAACAGCACTGCCCTCCCCTCTGCTACTCGCCCAAGCCTTCCCCATTTCTCTTTCTCCCAAATACAGTCAGCTGATGTTCTAAAAGAGCTGCAAAATCTGGACCCTTACAAATCAGCCGGGCTAGATAATCTGGACCCTTTCTTTCTAAAACTATCTGCTGAAATTGTTGCCACCCCTATTACTAGCCTTTTCAACCTCTCTTTCGTGTCGTCTGAGATTCCCAAAGATTGGAAAGCAGCTGCGGTTATCCCCCTCTTCAAAGGGGGGGACACTCTTGACCCTAACAGCTACAGACCTATATCTATCCTACCCTGCCTTTCTAAGGTCTTCGAAAGCCAAGTCAACAAACAGATTACCGACCATTTCGAATCCCACCATACCTTCTCCGCTATGCAATCTGGTTTCATAGCTGGTCATGGGTGCACCTCAGCCACGCTCAAGGTCATAAACGATATCTTAACCGCCATCGATAGGAAACAATACTGTGCAGCCGTATTCATTGACCTGGCCAAGGCTTTTGACTCTGTCAATCACCACATCCTCATCGGCAGACTCGACAGCCTTGGTTTCTCTAATGATTGCCTCGCCTGGTTCACCAACTACTTCTCTGATCGAGTTCAGTGTGTCAAATCGGAGGGTCTGTTGTCCGGGCCTCTGGCAGTCTCCATGGGGGTGCCACAGGGTTCAATTCTTGGACCGACTCTCTTCTCTGTATACATCAATGATGTCGCTCTTGCTGCTGGTGATTCTCTGATCCACCTCTACGCAGACGACACTATTCTGTATACTTCTGGCCCTTCTTTTGACACTGTGTTAACAACCCTCCAGGCGAGCTTCAATGCCATACAACTCTCCTTCCGTGGCCTCCAATTGCTCTTAAATACAAGTAAAACTAAATGCATGCTCTTCAACCGATCGCTGCCTGCACCTGCCCGCCTGTCCAACATCACTACTCTGGACGGCTCTGACTTAGAATATGTGGACAACTACAAATACCTAGGTGTCTGGTTAGACTGTAAACTCTCCTTCCAGACTCACATCAAACATCTCCAATCCAAAGTTAAATCTAGAATTGGCTTCCTATTCCGCAACAAAGCATCCTTCACTCATGCTGCCAAACATACCCTTGTAAAACTGACCATCCTACCAATCCTCGACTTCGGTGATGTCATTTACAAAATAGCCTCCAAAACCCTACTCAATAAATTGGATGCAGTCTATCACAGTGCCATCCGTTTTGTCACCAAAGCCCCATATACTACCCACCACTGCGACCTGTACACTCTCGTTGGCTGGCCCTCGCTTCATACTCGTCGCCAAACCCACTGGTTCCAGGTCATCTACAAGACCCTGCTAGGTAAAGTCCCCCCTTATCTCAGCTCGCTGGTCACCATAGCAACACCTACCTGTAGCACGCGCTCCAGCAGGTTTATCTCTCTGGTCACCCCCAAAACCAATTCTTCCTTTGGCCGCCTCTCCTTCCAGTTCTCTGCTGCCAATGACTGGAACGAACTACAAAAATCTCTGAAACTGGAAACACTTATCTCCCTCACTAGCTTTAAGCACCAGCTGTCAGAGCAGCTCATAGATTACTGCACCTGTACATAGCCCATCTATAATTTAGCCCAAACAACTACCTCTTTACCTACTGTATTTATTTATTTATTTTGCTCCTTTGCACCCCATTATTTCTGTCTCTACTTTGCGCTTTCTTCCACTGCAAACCAACCATTCCAGTGTTTTTAGTTTTTATTTTACTTGCTGTGTTGTATTTACTTCGCCACCATGGCCTTTTTATATTTTTATTTATTTATACATATATTTGTTTGCCTTCACCTCCCTTATCTCACCTCACTTGCTCACATTGTATATAGACTTATTTTTTTTTCACTGTATCATTGACTATATGTTTGTTTTACTCCATGTGTAACTATGTGTTGTTGTATGTGTCGAACTGCTTTGCTTTATCTTGGCCAGGTCGCAATTGTAAATGAGAACGTGTTCTCAATTTGCCTACCTGGTTAAATAAAGGTTAAATAAAAAATAAAAAAAAATAAAAATGTAATTTGTCCTTGAAACATTTGATTGAAATACTGTAGAATTCCATTAATTCTTATGGAGGACTGCTTCTTCTGGGGAGTATCATATATAGAAACCGGTAGATTTAAAGTCTCTCATTGGCCGTTACATAGCATCAGCGATCCAGGGTTTATACACATCATTGGTACAATCTCTCCCAATAATAATAATATGAACTTATTTCTATGTACAGGTGATTTTTCAATTGGTCGGTGTGTTGTCAAGGAGTGAGGTGACATGTGTTTGTGAGCAGAGGACCACTAGTTTGAGCCCGGTATGGTGATGGGGACAGTGGTGGAAGCTATACTGTTAGCTGCACACTGACGTTGTTTTCACATGCACATACAGTGACATGAAAAGTTATTTCCCCCTTTCTGGTTCTCTATTTTGTTTCTTTTTTTACTGAATGTTACCAGATCTTCAACCAAAACCCATTAGATAAAGGGAACTTGAGTTTACAAAAAAAACTGTTTTAGTTATTTCATGTATTTCATTAACATAGTTATGCAACACTCAATTCCCCTGTGTGAAAAGGTAATTGCCCCTTTACTCTCAATAACTGGCTATGTCACCATTCCAAAACACACAATAAAGTCTACATGAAATTTGATTTAAAAAAACAAATTTGAAGTTTTGTAATGGCCTAGTCAAAGTCCAGACCTAATCCCTATTGAGATATTGTTACTGTTCATGCTTGAAAACCCACAAAGTGCACGAACAGAGTTAAAGCAGTTCTAAAGCAGTTCTGAGTTAAAGCAGTTCTGCATGGGAGAGTGAGACAAAATTCCTCCACAGCAACATGAGAGACTGATCAACAACTACAGGAAGCATTTGGTTGGAGTCATTTCAGCTGAAGGAGACACAGCCAGTTATTGAGAGTAAGGGGGCAATTACTTTTTCCCACAGGGACATTGGGTGTTGCACAACTTTGTTTAAGTAATAAATGAAATAAGTACATCATTGTTGTGTTATTTGTTCACTCAGGTTCCATTTATCTAATTTCAGCTTTTGATTGAATATCTGATAACATTCAGTATCAAAAATATGCAAAATCTTTTTCACAACATTTTAAATCCAGACTATTAAAATACACTAATCAGGAATTAACTGTACACTTTTCTACACAGTTATATAGCACATCCCATAAAATATAATGACTTGTGGTTATTCCTTTATGTCTGATTCATAACTAGTTGTTGTTGTGTGGAAGACTCACCTGACATAAAGAGGACAATGAGAAACAACATGTTCTCAGGACAAGCCATGTGAGAACTCACACACTACTGATCACCTGAAACAGTACAAACATACACTTACTGGTAGAGTAGCTTAACTCACACAACACATTGCATTGAACCATCTCCATATCAAATACACTATGTCCTTCAGTTGTGAAGATAATACATGAACAAACAGCAGTACTTTAGAACATATTGAATCTCATTACTCAGAATTAATTTCCTTTAATTTATTTTGAACATTCAAATTTACAGAAAATATATTGAAGAAGTCGATACTTGCCTTAGACGGTAACGTAAACTGTCTACAGTAGAGACTGTCACACCCGTAGTGTGGTCTGACAAACTAATGTAGTGAAATTCATGTGGCATATCTCACATCTCATCAGTGACGTACTTCCTAATAATTGTATGGAATTTTATTCTAAAAGAATACTACGGTATTTAATGTTCCTCTTTCGGGGTAGGACAGGGCACCACATTTTGATACGGGCCCCCAGTCTGCTCCCAATAAATTGTTAAAAGAAACTTTTGGCATTATAACATCTCCCTCTCCTCTATCTCCCAGGCTTGAATAGGAAGGAGTGTGGGATTTAAACATATAGTTAAATAATGAACCAAAATCCACCATTGATTTGTTGAAGACAAAAAAGGAAAAGTTACATTTCAGTTTGATACAAAACATATGGTTGTAACATGTTTCAACATGAAAAACAGACTTGGTATGAAACAGAGAAACTGTAATTGTATCAGTGATTCTCACACACCACTCAACTTCTCCTACACCAACTTCCTCTTTGAAGTCTATTTGCCAAGAGGAGCCTGGTGGGCTGGATGCCACAGAGACACTCTTTTCACTCCACTTTGATACGGAATTGACTTTTTCGTAGCATGTTTTTGAGAATTTATGTAGCATGTTAGGAGAATTATCATAGCATGTTAAGAGCCTGAGGTTAAGGTCAGGTAAAATAGATAGGTTTAGGGAAAATGCTCTCCTAACCAGGGTTGGATGACTGCATTTGGGACCCTGAGCTTACTTTCCTGTATTTCAAAACGTTCTGCCATGGTGCAGAGATAATACATTTTATTTTTTTCCCTGTTTTATAGCACCTCATGCTTGTGTTCACATTTTGCCATGAGGCTGATATAAAAGGTTGCAGTTTTAAAGCTAATTTTCATGCAGTTCTACACATTTTGCTATCATATGCTATCTGGGGCCGTTCAGTAATCCGGCTCTGCTGCTAACCTGCTTCCAAAATCACTTCTTATTGAAGTGCCATGAAAAGAATATCGCGGGTGACACAGGAGGGAGCCAGCCACCTGCAGGTCCTGGGCAGCAAGGAGGACATGGGTGCCCTCTTCGGTGGTCAAGTCTAGATGGGATTTTGTCAAAATGATGTTAAAAGTATAATTATTACAGTATTTTAGCTAATCCTAACTCTTTTTTGTACTTTAATTTAATTTTCATAACCTGCTATGTTAATTCTCCTAACCTGCTGCAAAAATTCTCCCAAAACTTGCTAGAAAACTAAATTTTGACAAAAGCTGTATCCCTTCTAGACAAAACCCTCAACCTTCCTGAAGGCCTTCTGGGAGAAGGAGACCCAGGAGCTGAGGGCGTATTTTACCCAGCAGGTGGGAGCCGACCTCCCCCAACAGGTGGTCTCCCAGACTTCAATGGGAATGTGTGTGTGATGTTTTTATAAATCGAGCTAAATCATAAACGTTGAATAGAACAAGTGTAGACCTTAACGTGAAATGCTTACTGACAAGCCCTTAACCAACAGGTGTAGACCTTAATGTGAAATGCTTACTGACAAGCCCTTAACCAACAGTGCAACTCAAGAAAGAGTTAAGAAAATGTTTACTAAATGAACTAAGGTAAAACATTATAAAAAGAAAAACAAAAAATGTGCAATAACAAGGCTATATACATGGAGGTACAGAGTCAATGTGCGGGGTACAGGTTAGTCAAGGTAATTTGTACATGTAGGTAGGGGTGAAGTGACCATGCATAGATAATAAACAGCAAGAAGCAGCAGTGTACAAAACAAATGAAGGTGGGGGGTGTAAATGTAAATAGTCCGTTGGCCATTTGATTAATTGTTCAGCAGTCTTATGGCTTAGGGGTGAAGCTGTTAACGAGCAATTTGGTCCTATACTTGGCACTCCGGTACCGCTTGCTGTCTATAACTTGGGTGACTGGAGTCTCTGACAATTTTCTGGGCTTTCCTTTGACACCATCTAGTATATAGGTCCTGGATGGCAGTTTGCTTGGCCCCAGTGATGTACTGGTCTGTACGTATTACCCTCTGTAGCGCCTTACAGTCAGATGCCGAGCAGTTGCCATACCAGTCGGTGATGCAACCGGTCAAGATGCTCTCGATGGTGCAGCTGTATAGCCTTTTGAGGATCTTGGGACCCATGCCAAATCATAGGGTTGTCACATAACTTTTTCAACATGAAAAACAGACTTGGTTTGAAACAGAGTAATTGTATCTGACTGATTCTCACACACACCACTTAACTTCTCCTACACCAACTTCTTCATTTTCTTGCTTAACTTCCTCTTTAAAGTGTATTTGCCAAGAAAACCCTGGTGGGCTGGATGACACATGTTCACACCACTTCTATACAGATTTGACTTTTTCGTATCAGGCTAGCAGAATTTATGCAGCAGGTTAGGAGAATTATGGCTATGGGTTACGCTTAGTGAAAATGCTCTCCTAACCAGGGTCGGACGACCCCACACCCCCCCTCTTACCTATTGCATTTCAACCCATTTTGCCATGGTGTAGAGAGCATTTCAACCCATTTTGCCATGGTGTGGAGAAAATTTCAACCCATTTTGCCATGGTGTGGAGAAAATTTCAACCCATTTTGCCATGGTGCGGAGTGCATTTCAACCCATTTTGCCATGGTGTGGAGAGCATTTCAACCCATTTTGCCATGGTGCGGAGTGCATTTCAACCCATTTTTCCATGGTGTGGAGAACATTTCAACCCATTTTGCCACGGTGCGGAGTGCATTTCAACCCATTTTGCCATGGTGTGGAGAGCATTTCAACCCATTTTGCCATGGTACAGAGGGCATTTCAACCCATTTTTCCATGGTGTGGAGTGCATTTCAACCCATTTTGCCATGGTGCAGAGAGCATTTCAACCCATTTTGCCATGGTGCACAGTTTTATAATGCTATTCGACATGTTGTCATGAAGCTAATAATTTTTTTTGTTTGTTTTCAAGCTAATTTCCCACTATTCAACATATTTTGCTATCACATGCTATCTGGGGCCGTTCTGTAGTCCAGCCCTGCTGTTAACCTACTACCAAAATCACTTCTTATTGAAGTGGCGTGAAAAGAATGTCCCGAGTGCCACAGGAGGGAGACCGCGACCTACAGGGACTGGGAGGCAAGATGGACATGAGCTCCCTGTCACAACTTCTACCGAAGTCGGTTCCTCTCCTTGTTCAGGCGGTGTTCGGCGGTCGACGTCACCGGTCTTCTAGCCATCCCCGATCAATTTTTTATTTTCCATTTGTTTTGGATTGTTTTCCCACACACCTGGTTTTCATTCCCTCATTACGTGTTGTGTATTTAACCCTCTGTTCCCCCCCATGTCTTTGTGTGGTATTGTTTGTTGTAATGATTGTGCACATGTTGACTGGTGCGCGTCGGGTTTTGTACCCATGTTGATTATTTCTTGATGCCGTTGGTTTTGGAATTAAACAGCTCCGGCTATTACCTAGTTCTGCTCTCCTGCGTCTGACTTCCCTGCCACCAGTTACGCACCCCTCACACTCCCTCTACGACGGTCAAATCTAGATGGGATAAAGCTTTGTCAAATTGACGTCAAATTCTTTTAGCATTTGAGCTAATCCTAACACTTTTCCATTCCTTGATCTAATTATCATCACCTGCTACGTTAATTATCCTAACCTGTAGCCTAATTCTCCTAAACTTGCGAGAAAATTTGGACAAATCACTCTTCGACCTTCCCAAGGCCTTCTGGGAGAAGGATACCCAGGAGCTGAGGGCGTACTTTACACAGTAGGTGGGAGCCGACCTCCCCCAACAGGTGGAGGGAGAGCTGAAGGCTCTGGAGGACAGGGTCAGGAATTGAGAGGCGGAGGGACCAGATGATTCAGAGAGAGAAGAGAGAAGGTATTGACTATTGGACACTACACTACACTGATGCTGCAATATGGTGGGGATGAGAATATGGTGGGACTGACAAAAAAGGGACTAACAAGCTCATTTCAGTTTTGTGGAAACTGCTTTGCCTATATGTGGATAAAATGTATGAAACTACAATGAAACGATGTGCCTGCATGCAGATTAGGCTACCACTCACTATCAATGGATTTATGAGTAGGAATTAGGTGATATAACAGAACCAATCTTACTGAGCTTTCCATGACATAGACTGACCATGTGAATCCAGGTTAAAGCTATGATCCCTTATTGTAGTCACTTGTTAAATCCACTTCAATCAGTGTAGACGAAGTGGAGGTGACAGGTTAATGAAGGATTTTTAAGCCTTGAGAAAATTGAGAAGTGTATTGTGTATGTGAACAATTTAGTGGGTGTTTGGGCAAGACAATAAATGTAAGTGCCTTTGAACGAGGTGTGGTAGTAGGTGCCAGGCGCACTGGTTTCAAGAACTGTAATACTGCTGGGTTTTTTCACTCTAAACAGTTTCCGGTGTGTATCAAGAATGGTCCAACCCCCAAAGGAAATCCATCCAACTTGACACAACTGCAGGAAGCATTGGAGTCAACATGGGCCAACATCGCTGTGGAACTCTTTAGACACCTTGTAGAGTCCATGCCCCAATGAACTGAGGCTGTTCTGTAGACAAAAGGGGTTTTAACTCAAAATTAGGAAGGTGTTCCTAATGTTTGGTATACTCAGTGTCTTCAGAAAGTACCCCTTGACTTATTCCACATTCTGTTGTTTTACAGCTTGAATTAAAAATGGATTAAATAGCATGCCCATAACACGGTGCAGCCATCACCATGCTTGAAAATATGAAGAGTGGTACTCAGTGATGTGATGTGTTGGATTTGCCCCAAACATAACACTTTGTATTCAGGACATAAAGTTAATTTCTTTGCTCATTTTTTTAGCAGATTTACTTTAGTGCCTTATTGCAAACAGAATGCATGTTTTGGAATATGTTTATTCTGTACATGTTTCTTTCTTCTCACTTTGTCATTTAGGTTTGTGTTGTGGAGTAACTACACTGTTGTTGATAGATCCTCAGTTTTCTCTAATCACAGCTGTTAAACACTGCAACTGTTTTAAAGTCACCACTGGCGTCATGGTGAAATCAGTGGAGGCTGCTGAGAGGAAGACAACTCATAATTATGTCTGGAACGGAGAAAATGGAATCAAACACATGGAAAATGTGTTGGATGTATTTGATACAATTCCACCTATTCTGCTCCAGCCATTACCACGAGCCTGTTCTCCCCAATTAAGGTGCCACTAATCTCCTGTGGGTGAAATCCCTGAGCGGTTTTGTAGTGAATGGGTGAATTGACAAACAATCCACAGTGTAATTAATAACTTCACCATGCTCAAAGGGAAATTCATTGTCAGATTATAATTTGTTTTACCCATCTACCAACAGGTGCCCTTCTTTGAGAGGTATTGGAAAAGCTCTCTGGTCTTTGTGGTTTAATCTGTGTTTGAAATTCGCTACTTGACTGAGGGACCTTACAGATAATTGTATGTGTGGGGTACAGAGATGAGGTAGTCATTCAAACATCATGTTAAACACTATTATTGCACACAGAGTGAATCCCTGCAACTTCTTATGTGACATGTTAAGAAAATCTTTACTCATGAAATGATTTAGGCTTACCATAAGACAGCGGTTAAATACTTCTTGATTTTATACTTCTTGTTCTTGTCTAAAAACATAATTCACATTATGAGGAATTGTGTGTAGGCCAGTAACACAACATCTCAATCTAATCAATTTTAATGAGGAATGTAAAATGTTGGACCAATAAGACCAAAAGATTTCATGGAAATTTAATGTAAAGGTTTTTATTACAGTGTAATAATTAATAAACAACCTTAAATTCAGCCTCAATTGTTTCTTTGATTTAACACTCAATATAAAAACTGACACAATAACTTCTAAATAGATACAAACTGAAAATAGATGATATTGTTATTCTGGGACCTGCACAAAAGATGCAGAGAAACAGTAACTAGTAGATGTTAACACCATTCTGCCATCATGTAGACTTCCTGCACCAACTTCCTGTCTTGTATCAGACCACTGTCTCTCTAACTAACTGTGTCTTCTCTCCTCAGTCATCATTGACTTTATATGGTTTTAAACTGCCTTCAGTAGGCTAGTTGAACTCAGCAGTTCCTCTATACTGGAACCCATTAAACAGATGCTCTGTGAACTCAACACTCAAAATATATGGTCTAAAATAAAGAGTAGCCTACATCATCGTATCACCACTACAGTAACAGTTAAACACTTTTCATCCCAGCAAATTCTACAAATATGCAGATAAGAGCACATAATTATAAATGTAACAAAAGTACCAATATAAAACGAATACACAATGACAATACTGTACATAAAAACACTTAATACCCATTGGCTAAATACTTCAAATGCACCTCTGTTATTGACTTGTGCATAAAGACCATCGAGGTTGTTAAGTGGTGGTTCCTGGTTCCCTCTACCGACCCTGGCCTGGTTAGAGCACACTGTCCCAGCCGGGGAGTTCTGTGGAGAGAACACAGAGAAAGGAACAGTTGTCAGGACCGACACTTCAGAAGAATAATGACTTCATAGTTACAGTTGGTTACACAACACAGTATTCATTCAATTCTTCCTTAAACACACATTCTAGATGGGTTTTAAAAGTTGAGTCTAACATTCCCACCTGTCCCTGTGAAAGGTCTGTCATGTCAAACCCACTGGGGAGTCTAGATGTTCTCCTCCTCCTGGAAGACAAGAATAAAGGTCTTTGACATCATTTAGGTGTTCATATACAAAAGCACAATCAGCATGATAAATATGTTAAAATTGAGGCTGGGAATATCTTTTTACCATGCAAAGAATACGACCAGGCTGAAAAGGAAAAGCAACCCCAAGGTTTTTCCTACAATCTCATAAATCTTTGGGTTAACAGGCTCTTCTTGCCCTGTAAATAAAACACATATTATGGTCATCTGTTCCTAAAAGAGGAAACATTTTGCACATTGTCTAACATTACAATTTACACAAATACTGTAGATGTACAGATGTAAGATCTTAATTCAGCCAGTATTGTTACAGCAAAATAATCCTGCTGCAAAAGGATTTGAACGTTTCCTCCGTAATGTTGTTCCATTGGTGGTGAGGCTATTAGCTGGACAAAATAAGGCTACATGAAAAGTGCAATACTGTTAATTTAACCACGTTTTAGTGCAGGTTTTTGGTGAATTTATGTAAATCACAAAGCTTATCTGTGATTCCCACAATGCAATAAACTTCTAAGCAACAAAATAGTGATCAAATTAAGATCCTACAACCGTATCATACCTAGATACATATAGCAGGCATGTAGAAGTATATCTCTTCTACATCTATCTATATCTATAATATTCTTACATTTGTGTCGTATTGAATGTGCCAATGCTTCTACCTTTAATAGCCAGCTGCACTTCCCTTGACTTCCCACAGCCGTGACTATTTCTTGCTTCACAGTAGTACAGTCCTCCATCACCAACAGTCACATTGAGGGAGTAGCTCTGTCCAGATGCTACCTGTGTTGGTTTACCCCCACAGATCTGGAACCAGGTGAAGGATGTCACAGGAGGGTTGGCTGTACTGCTGCAGGTCAGAATAACACAGCTGCCCACTAATACTGGATCAGCTGGACTGATGGAGGCCGAGGTGTCCTTAGGTGAGACTGAGGGAGAGGGGTTCATTTAGAATGTATCTGGAAATGGTATATTGAATAGTCCCATCAAAACCACTCTATTACAATCATCAGTGAAAACATGATAGAATGATCTATTCTACAGGAACCGGTGACTAAATCTTACATGAAACGTGAAGCATCATGTTATGTTCAGCTGTCTTGTTGCTTGCCCCTACTGGGTAGACTGCAGTACAAGTGATGTTCTTCTCATGATGAAGGTATGATGGAGTGAAGGTCACCGTGGAGAGAACTGATTTGGTTTGGTCTGGATTCTCCTGCAGTTGGTTCTTAGGTGTGAACTGTGTTGGGAGAGTCCATGTCAGCTCAGGGGGGTGTTCGGGACAGGGAGCGACAGCAGAGCAGTTCAAACTGACAGGGGTCCCTTCCTTCACCTCACCTGAGACAGTAATGATGGGACTGGAAGGCAAATCTGTAATACATTGTAGATAAATATATTTTACACTAATAGTTAAACTGTCCACTTGTTCTACTCTTATCTTTGATGCAAGGAATCTAAACTGGAAAAATAGTTGGTTAAAAGTTAAATTGTCTCTTACCCCTGACAACTATATCAACAGACTTTTCAGTGTCTGTTTTACGGAATGGTTGATTCTCAATCCTAAAGAAGAATTTATTAGTGTAACTGGTGGTTACATTGAAGAAGACTGTGGTGCAGTTCTTCTGGGACATGTTTCCAGTTATCTTCCCTTGATATCTGTTGACCGTCTCACTACTGTTAAATATCACATTGTCCGGAAGCTCACCAAAGTCTGGGTTTTCTTTAATCCACACTCCAGAGGTTGGTATTGCGCTGTTAAATTTATACTTATTTTGGTCAGGAATATCAAATGAACATGGGATTTGCATACAGGAGCCAGTCAGTCCATCCAGTCCATCTGGCATTGTGGCGAACAAATCTCGTTGACCAAAACAGGCCAAAACACCTGCAACATAAAAGACAACATCAGGGAGGTTCTGATATATTTTCAGTTCAGTCCAATGATATGTATTAACCCTAGATGACTGTAGGGAATGCTGATTGGAAGCAATTGCACATCCATCTCCTCCTCCATTGTAAAAAAATATGTTGGAAATGCATTTATTAATGTCTACATCCATTTTGACAAGTATATTCTATTACAGACACCTTAATGCAAAGAGTTTTTCCTTCAAATTCGGGGTGTAGCCATGGCCTCCCCCTTTGACCCCAACTATGTGAACCTGCATGTGGAACAATTTGAGGAACCACTCATTTACAAAACAGAGACACACCCCCTACTATCTAAAATCCTCTTATGGAAGAGATACATAGATGATGTCTTTGTGCTCTGGGAAGGAAGTCAGCAGGAACTAAATGAATTCCAAACTCTGCTAAACGAGAGCTCTGAATATCTCAAATTCACCATGCAGACTGATGAGAGAAAAATAAACTACCTGGACTTAAGGATCATCAAAGAGAATGATGTTTTACATACAGACTTGTACACACAGCCAACAGACCGCAATACCCTGCTATGTGCGGATATTATGCATCCCCTTCCCCTCAGGAATGGTCTACCATATAGCCCGTTATGCAGGGTTATAAGAATCTGTTGCCAACAGTCAGATTTTGACAGCAATGCTAAGAGAATTCAAAATAAATTCAAAATCAGAGGCTACAAGGAAAAAAGTCTTGATGCTGCAATGACGAAAATATCTCAAAAACCAAGAGAGGGTTTTCTAAAAACTAAACCAAAGAAGTGAAACAACGCAACAGTCTTTTACACGAAGTACACCACGTGTTCAGAGAAAATGAAAGCAATCCTGAAAAAGCACTGGCATATTCTGCAATCAGATATCAGATTCACACCTCTTCAAGGAAACCCCACTGGTGGTCTATAAGCATGTTCGCAATATTGGGGATAGCTTAGTGAGATCTGACCTGCCCCCTGAGCCCACTCAGACACTCTTGACACCCATTCCAAATGGGAACTACAAATGTGGCTCACGCTCACAGTGCAATAGCACTACAAAAACATCCTTCTTCAGACACCCACATACAGGTGGAAAAATCCCTGTTAGGGGTATCATCTCTTGCAAGATAAAGGTAGTGATCTATCTCATCACATGTTCATGTGGAAAAGCCAATGTAGGACAAACGAAAAGACAATTAAAACAATGCAGAGCTGAACACCGCAGCTCAATCAGGTGTAAGAACACTGACTATCCAATAGCAGCTCACTTTGTTGAAGCAACACAGGTTGATCCCATCTCCTCCCTCAAATACACAGGTATTGAGCATGTTGCTCTACCAAGGAGAGGAGGTAACATGGAGATCCTACTACTACAGAGGGAGGACGACTGGATTTCCTATTGAAAAACATTGACCCCTAGTGGTCAGAATATTGACTTTGATCTCAGGCCCTTCTTATGAACAATTATTTTTATGGAAAAGTCTTGTAAATTAATATATTCTTTCTACATCTTATCAGCGTAGAACCAATATGTTCCCCCTGTTGATGATCCTTACATTATGGATGAACCAAAAGATTACATTTGATCAACATTTAATGAAAATGGAAACAATTAAATATATGTGAAATTAAATTAAACAATAATTTATGTTGATGCTAATCTTATGCTAATGTTAATGAAAACAATAGGCTAATATATCCAATATGCTGTAAACTATTGTCTTTCAACAGTTTCACTCAATTCATTCAAATTTACCTCATAATTATGACACACACAACCACTATTGTCATTGGTTGCACTAATTGCACTGTTTGTCTACATAACCTGGTTCAAGCATTCATGGCTTTACCCTGAAGAAGGCACAGTGATGCCGAAACATTGGTGTTTTCCCCAATAAATTACTGGGAGATTATATATATAGAGTGTGCAACTCTCTTTGTTTTTATAGCTTACAGTGTGTTCACCGTTAGTCAGCACCTCTAAAATAAGTCATTTTCTCTGAGTGTGCTCCAGCTCATGCTTTTTATATGACCTGAACATAACAAATAAAATAAAAAACATGTAAAGATATTAAAGTATTGTATTTATAGAGTACTAACTTTTCTGTCCCATCTACAACATAATACTTAAATACATGTAATTTGTCCTGGAAACATTTTATTGAAATACTGTAGAATTCCATTAATTCATATGGAGGACTGCTTCTTCTGGGGAGTACCATATATAGAGACCGGTGGATTTAAAGTCTCTCATTGGCCGTTACATAGCATCAGCGATCCAGGGTTTATACACATCATTGGTACAGTCTCTCTCAATAATAATAATATGAACTTATTTCTATGTACAGGTGATTTTTCAATTGGTCGGTATGTTGTCAAGGAGTGAGGTGACATGTGTTTGTGAGCAGAGGACCACTAGTTTGAGCCCGGTATGGTGACAGGGACAGTGGTGGAAGCTATACTGTTAGCTGCACACTGACGTCGTTTTCACATGCACATACAGTGACATGAAACAGTATTTACCCCCTTTCCGGTTCTCTATTTTTGCTTTTTTTTAATACTGAATGTTATCAGATCTTCAACCAGAACCTCTATTAGATAAAGGGAACATGAGTTACCAAATAACAAACAAATAGTTTTAGTTATTAATTTATATCATTAACAAAGTTATGCATTAACCAATTCCACTGTGTGAAAAAGTAATTGCCCCCTTACTCTCAATAACTGGTTGTGCAACCATTTCAAAACACTCAATCTACATGAAAATTGATAAAAAAACTAAAAATGTAAAGATTTAGAATGGCCTATTCAAAGTCAAGACCTAATCCAAACTGAGATATTGTGGCAGGACTTGAAATGTGCAGTTCATGATTGAAAACCAAAAAATGTCACTGAGTTACATCAGTTCGCATGGGAAAGTGGGCCAAAATTCCTCCACAGCAACGTGAGAGACTGATCAACAACTACAGGAAGTGTATGGTTGGAGTCATTTCAGCTGAAGGAGGCAAAACCAGTTATTGAGTATAAGGGGGCAATTACTTTTTCACACAGGGGCATTGGGTGTTGCACAACTTTGTTTATGAAATAAATGAAATAAGTATGTCATTGTTGTGTTATTTGTTCACTCAGGTTCCATTTATTTAATATCAGCTTTTGATTGAATATCTGATAACATTCAGTATCAAAAATATGCTAAAACCTTTTCACAGAAGTTTAAATATCGTCTATGAAGTTACACAAATCAGGAATTAACTGTAGACTTTTCTACACAGTTATACAGCACATCCCATGAAATATAATGACTTGTGGTTATTCCTTTATGTCTGATTCATAACTAGTTGTTGTTGTGTGGAAGACTCACCTGACATAAAGAGACCAATGAGAAAAAACATGTTCTCAGGACAAGCCATGTGAGAACTCACACACTACTGATCACCTGAAACAGTACAAACATACACTTACTGGTAGAGTAGCTTAACTCACACAACACATTGCATTGAACCATCTCCATATCAAATACACTATGTCCTTCAGTTGTGAAGATAATACATGAACAAACAGCAGTACTTTAGAACATATTAAATCTCTTTACTCATAATTAATTTCCTTTAAATTATTTTTAACATTCAAATTAACAGAAGATATAGCGAAGAAGTCGATACTTGCCTTAGACGATAATGTAAACTGTCTACAGGAGAGACTGTCACACCCATAGTGAGGTCTGACAAAGTAATGTACTGAAATTCATGTGACTCATCTCACATCTCATCAGTGACGTACTTCCTAATAACTGTATGAGAAATGATTTTTAAAGAATACTACAGTATTTATTTAACAGGATGTTGAATAGTCTATGTGCTGGGTTTAATTATCAGTTGTGAAAACACTGTATTCAAATATAAGTTCTAAGAACACGGTCATTTTCTACTGAACCTTCTACTCCAGAACAATTAGTTTCAGTCACTTGAAACATTGCAGAGGTGGCCTTAGTCATGTTTCACCAGTTTCAAATGAAATGGAGCCCAGCTGTCCACTAACTGATTCTTAACACATTGTGTGGGTCAGCCACTGACTCAACAGCTTTTTGTGGCCTATACATTTCATTACTGCCCGAAATGGACACGTATACACAATATATTTTCATTGTGGGATAATAATATTCATTGCAGTTAATGTATGTGTGGGGGTGGGGGGTAAATAAACCTTTTATGGGGAAGGGGACCCCTTAACAGCATTTTGTTACAGGCCCCCAAATAATCAAGTCCACCCTTGATACAACAACGGAAACTTTAAGCAATATAACCATCTCCCTCTCCTCTATCTCCCAGGATTTAAAAAAATGTAGCTAAATCATGAACCAAAATCCATCCAACTTGCTTCCATCCAACTTGCTTAGTTAAATTTGAGTTCAGTAAAAGATACCCGGAACTCACATTATCTTTCAACACGAAAAACAGACTTTGTCAGAAACAGAGTGACTGTAATTGTAGTTTATGGATTATCACACACTCCTCCATTTCTCCTGCACCCACTTCCTCTTTCATTACGTCACTTCTATCTGCCAAGAAGAGCATGGTGGGCTGGGAGCCACAGGAGGGAGCCATCGACCTGAAGGGCAAGGTGTACCTCTTCGACGGTCATGTATAGATGGGACACAGCTTTTGTCAAATTGACATTCTTAAAGTTGATTTTGTTTTATTTTAGCTAACCCTAACCCTTTTTCGTACCTTAATCAATTATCCTAACCTGCTACGTTAATTCTCCCAACTTGCTGCACAAGTTCTCCTACATTTGCTAGGAAAAGTTCATTTTGACAAAAAGCTGTATCCCTTCTATTCTAAACCCTGTTCGACCTGCACAAGGCCTTCTGGGAGAAGGAGACCCAGGAGCTGAGGACGTACTTTACCCAGCAGGTGGGTTTTTATTACAGTGCAATTAATGAACAACCTCAAATGCAGCCTCATTTGTGTCTCTTGAACAACACTCAAAATAAAAACGGACACAAAATAGCTCCCAACAATACACACATGAAAAATAGACATGTAATGGGATATTTAAGATGAGTTAAGTTCAGATTCAGTTTAGAGTGATTTCATATAATGTTCAGCATATTTATATATTTGACCTTTCTGTAACATGATTTCCAGTGTGCTGTTTGTAACACTTGGGTTGATGGTCACTAGACTCAATGCTGTATGTTATGGATTAAACTCATAACTGTTGATAGTGATTGATGACAGACTGGAAGTACAAGGACCGAGGACACGCTGATTGTTATTGTATTCTGTGAAATACTGATTCTGTAGTAGTTAACAAAGCCACTGCCTTTGGTTTTGACTTCCTACAAGCCTCTCAGGCTGGTGTTTACAGATCATTTGTTGGTCTGATTAGGATATAAAGGATCTGTCTTCAAGAGGATGGTGTTTACAGAACAATTGTTGGTCTGATTAGGAAATAAAGGGTCTGTCTCCAAGAGGCCAATCAGACATTGTCTCTGCTTCTATGCTGGATGTTGTCTCCCTGTTGCAACTTGTATTAAACCTGATTGATTCATGATTGACCTTATCAACGACTTCTCTTCTCTTTTGTTCACAGACGCACAAATATCACACCCCCAGGACATGCTAACCTCTCACCTTGGCAATGACAGAGGAAGTTAGCATTTGGGGGGGGGGGGTGATATATGATATTTCTCACTCATAATGTTTCACAATTCATCCAGGACCATAATCATGGTAGCTTCCACAATAATGAATTTAGAAATATATTCTATTCTTAATTACAATAAAAGTTACTGCAAAATAACACATTAAATACAAATTAAACAAATGAAACTTTCGGCATTATAAGCATCTCCCTCTCCTCTATCTCCCAGCCTGAATGGGAATGTGTGTGGGATTTAAACATATAGTTAAATCATGAACCAAAATCCACTATTCATTTATTCAAGAGTTACATTGGTTAAATTCGAGTTTGATACAAAACATATGGTTGTCACATTATGTTTCAACATGAAAAACAGACTTGGTATGAAACAGAGTAACTGTAATTGTATCTGACTGATTCTGACACACCACTCAACTTCTCCTACACCAACTTCCTCTTTGAAGTCTATTTGCCAAGAAGAGCCTGGTGGGCTGGAAGCCACAGAGACACTCTTTTCACTCCACTTTGATACGGAATTGACTTTTTAATGTAGCAATTTTTGAGACTGAGGTTAATGTTTAGGGCTCCTGAGTGGTGCAGGGGTCTAAGACACTGCATCTCAGTGCTAGAGGATTCACTACAGTACCTGGTTTGAATCCAGGCTGCATCACATCTGACTGTGATTGGGAGTCCCATAGGGAGGCGCAAAATTGACCCAATGTTGTCCAGGGTTGGCCGGGGAGACCGTCGTTGTAAATAAGAATTTGTTCTTAACTGACTTGCCTAGTTATATAAAGGTTAAATAAAATAAATAAAAATAGGTTAGTTAAAAGGGATATGGTTAAGGAAAATGCTCTCCTAACTAGGGTTGGAAGACAGCATTTGTTACCCTGAGCTTACAGTGGCAAGAAAAAGTATGTGAACCCTTTGGAATTACCTGCTTAAATTGGTCATACAATTTGATCTGATCTTCATCTAAGTCACAACAACAGACAAACACAGTCTGCTTAAACTAACAACACACAAACAATTATACGTTTTCACGTCTATTATTGAAAACACGAGTAAACATTCACAGTGCAGGGTGGGAAAAGCATGTGAACCTTTGGATTTTATAAGTGGTTTACCCTCCTTTGGAAGCAATAACCTCAACCAAATGTTTTCTGTAGTACTGAACTGTTTCAGTTCAGCAATATTCTTGTGATGGCTGGAGTGAACTGATCTCTTGAGGTCATGCCACTGCATCGGAATCGGGTTGAGGTCAGGACTCTGACTGGGTCACTCCAGAAGGCGTATTTTCTTTTGTTGAAGCCATTCTGTTGTTGATTTACTTCTGTGTTTTGGGTTGTTGTCCTGTTGCATCACTCAACTTCTGTTGACCTTCAATTGGCAGACAGATAGCCTTACATTCTGCTGCAAAAAGTCTTGATAAACTTGGGAATTAATTTTTCCATCAACGATAGCAAGCTGTCCAGGCCCTGTGGAAGCAAAGCAGACCCAAACCATGATGCTCCCTCCACCATACTTTACAGTTGGGATGAGGCTTTTATGTTTGTGTGCTGTGCCTTTTTTTCTCCACACATAGTGTTGTGTGTTCCTTCCAAACAACTCAACTTTAGTTTAATCTGTCCACAGAATATTTTGCTAGTAGCGCTGTGAAACATCCAGGTGCCCTTTTGCGAACTTTAGACATGCAGCAATGTATTTTTTGGACAGCAGTGGCTTCTTCTGTGGTGTCCTCCCATGAACACCATTTTTGTTCAGTGTTTTACATATCGTTGACTCGTCAACAGAGATGTTAGCATGTTCCAGAGATTGCTGTAAGTCTTTAGCTGACACTAGGATTCTTCTTAACCTCACTGAGCATTCTGCGCTGTGCTCTTGCAGTCATCTTTGCAGGAAGGCCAGTCCTAGGGAGAGTAGCAACATTGCTGAACTTTCTCCATTTATAGACAATTTGTCTTACCGTGGACTATTGAACTTCAAGGCTTTTAGAGATACTTTTGTAACCCTTTCCAGATTTATGCAAGTGAACAATTCTTAATCTTAGGTCTTCTGTGATCTCTTTTTTTCGAGGTACGGTTCACATCAGGCAATTCTTCTTGTGAATAGCAAACTCAAATTTTGTGAGTGTTTTGTATAGGGCAGGGCAACTCTAACCAGCATCACTACTCTGGACGGTTCTGACCTAGAATATGTGGACAACTACAAATACCTAGGTGTCTGGTTAGACTGTAAACTCTCCTTCCAGACTCACATTAAACATCTCCAATCCAAACTTAAATCTAGAATCGGCTTCCTATTTCGCAACAAAGCATCCTTCACTCATGCTGCCTAACATACCCTTGTAAAACTGACCATCCTACTGATCCTCGACTTCGTCGATGTCATTGATAAAATACCTTCCATACTCTATCCCACAAATTGGATGCAGTCTATCACAGTGGCATCCGTTTTGTCACCAAAGCCCCATATACCACTCACCATTGCGACCTGTATGCTCCAGTTGGCTGGCCCTCGCTTCATACTCGTCGCCAAACCCACTGGCTACAGGTCATCTACAAGTTTCTGCAAGGTAAAGCCCCGCCTTATCTCAGCTCACTGGTCACCATAGCAGCACCCACCCGTAGCACGCGCTCCAGCAGGTATATCTCACTGGTCACCCCCAAAGCCAATTCTTCCTTTGGCCGCCTCTCCTTCCAGTTCTCTGCTGCCAATGAATGGAACGAACTGCAAAAATCACTGAAGCTGGAGAATCATATCTCCCTCACTAACTTTAAGCACCAGCTGTCAGAGCAGTTCACAGATCACTGCACCTGTACATAGCCCATCTGTAAATAGCCCATCCAATTACCTCATCCCCATACTGTTATTTATTTTGCTCCTTTGCACCCCAGTATCTCTACTTGCACACTCATCTTCTGCACATCTATCACCCCAGTGTTTAATTGCAATATTGTAATTATTTCACCACTATGGCCTATTTATTGCATTACCTCTCTTATCCTACCTCATTTGCACACACTGTATACAGACTTTTTCTATTGTAATATTGAGTGAATGTTTGTTTATTCCATGTGTAACTCTGTGTTGTTTGTGTCGCACTGCTTTGCTTTATCTTGGCCAGGTCGCAGTTGTAAATGAGAACTTGTTCTCAACTTGCCTACCTGGTTAAATAAAGGTGAAATAAAAATAAATAAAAAACAGCTGTGAGTCCATCTTGGTAAGTCAATAAGAGCTTTGCACATCTGAAATGAACAATATTTCCACATTATTCTTTTAAAAATTCTTCAAGCTCTTTCAAATTGGTTGTTGATCATTGCTAGACAGCCTTTTTCAAGTCTTGTCATAGATTTTCAAGCCGATCAAACTGTAATTAGGCCACTCAGGAACATTCAATGTTGTCATAGTAAGCAACTGGTGTATATTTGGCATTTTGTTTTAGGTTATTGTCCTTCTGAAAGGTGAATTTGTGTCCCAGTGTCTTTTGAAAAGACTAAACCAGGTTTTTCTCTAGAGTTTTGCTTTTGCTTAGCTCTATTCCATTTATTTTTATCCTAAAAAACTTGATGACAAGCATACCCATAACATATTGCAGCCATCACCATGCTTGAAAATATTTACAGTGGTACTCAACGATATGTTGTGTTGGACAAAGAGTGAATTTCTTGGCCAAATGTTTTGCAGTTTTACTTTAGTGCCTTATTGCAAACAGAAACCATGTTTTGGAATATTTTTATTCTGTACATGTTTCCTTCTCTTCACTCTGTCATTTAGATTTGCAATATGGAGTAAGTAACGTGTTGTTGATCCATCCTCAATTTTCTCCAATCACAGCCATTAAACTCTGTAACGGTTTTGAAGTCACCACTGGCCTTATGTTGAAATCAGTGGAGGGTGCTGAGAGGAAGACAACTCATA
Source organism: Salvelinus alpinus (assembly GCF_045679555.1). Classification (NCBI taxonomy): domain Eukaryota; kingdom Metazoa; phylum Chordata; class Actinopteri; order Salmoniformes; family Salmonidae; genus Salvelinus; species Salvelinus alpinus. Next base: position 56,743,915 of record NC_092093.1, read on the forward strand.
ATAATGTCTGGAACAGAGCAAATGGAATGGAATCAAACACATGGAAAACGTGTTGGATGTATTTGGTACCATTCCACCTGTTCTGCTCCAGCCATTACCACGAGCCTTTCTCCCCAATTAAGGTGCCACTAATGTCCTGTGAGTGAAATCCCTGAGCGGTTTCTTTCCCCTCCGGGGACTGAGTTAGGAAGGACGCCTGTATCTTTGTAGTGATTGGGTGTATTGATAAACCATCCAAAGTGTAATTAATAAACTCACTACGCTCAAAGGGATATTCAATGTCAGATTTATTTTCTTTTTACCCATCTACCAACAGATGCCCTTCTTTGTGAGGCAATGGAAAAGCTGTTTATATCTGTTTGAAAGTTGCTGCTTGACTGAGGGACCTTACAGAAAATTGTATGTGTGGGGTACAGAGATGAGGTAGTCATTTAAAAATCATGTTAAATACTAGTATTGCACAGAAAGTGAATCCATGCAGCTCATGTGACTAGTTAAGGAAATCTTTACTCCTGAACTTATTTAGGCTTGCCATAGAAAAGGTGTTGAATACATATTGACTTTCAGCTTTTCATTTTTATGTCTAAAAACATAATTCCACATTGTGTGTAGAACAGTGACACAAAATCTCAATTTAATCCATTTTAATGAGATATGTTAAATGTTGGACCAAAAAGACCAAAAGATTTCATGGAAATTGAATGTAACGGTTTTAATTACAAGGCAATTAATAAACAACCTTAAATTCAGCCTCAATTGTTTCTTTGATTTAACACTCAATATAAAAACTGACACAATAACTTCTAAATAGATATAAACTGAAAATAGATGATATTGTTATTCTGGGACCTGCACAAAATATTAAGAGAAACAGTGACTAGTAGATGTTAACACCAGTCTGCCATCATGTAGACTTACTGCACCAACTTCCTGTCTTGTATCAGACCACTGTCTCTCCAACTAACTGTGTCTTCTCTCCTCAGTCATCATTGACTTTATATGGACTTAAACTGCCTTCAGTAGGCTAGTTGAACTCAGCAGTTCCTCTATACTGGAACCCATTAAACAGATGCTCTGTGAACTCAACACTCAAAATAAATGGTCTAAAATAAAGAGTAGCCTACATCATCATATCACCACTATAGTAACAGTTAAACACTTTTCATCCCAGCAAATTCTACAAATATGCAGATAATCAAAGAGCACATAATTATAAATGTAAATAAAGTACCAATAGAAAACAGATACACAATGACAATACTGTACATAAAAACACTTAATACCCATTGGCAAAATAATTAACATTCACCTCTTTAATTCACTTGTGCATAAAGTCCATCTAGGTTGTTAAGGTGTTGTACCTTGTCCCCTCTCCCGGTCACATTGACTTCAGCGTACTCACTCTCCTGTCCCTGGACACTGTCCTGGGCTGCAGCTGGGGTCTCTTTGGGCCGTAGTTTGGAGAAGTCTATGTCACCGTATTGGATCTCTTCAGGCTGGTCTTCTGCAGGTTCCTCTGGTTCCTCTCCGGCTGTGGCCTGGTTAGCACACACTGTCCCAACCGGGGAGTTCTGTGGAGAGAACACAGAGAGAGGAACAGGTGTAAAGCTCTAAGCTCAGTCATGTGTAAAACTCTAAGGTCAGCAGGTTACCCAACACATACTGAGTGGATGTCAATGAAAATGTCAATTCAACTGACAGATGTAAAGAGTTACATTTTGCCAGTAAACACTGTCAAAGTCCAACAGCTATTATGTTATCATTCCATGTTCTTACAGGATGTGGCATTGCTATCGGTGTGGTCATCTCCCCCTAAACTTCCTCTGAAATGATGTTAACCTCATGGCTTTAAATAGTTTCTGTATTAATTCAGTACTTCCTTAGATACACTTTGTAGATGGTTTGAAAGTTGAGCCTTATTCCCACCTGTCCCTGTGGATTGTCTGTCCTTTCAAGTCCATCGTGGAGCCTCGAGTTTCTCCTCCTGGAAGACATTTAGAAAGGCCTTCTGAATGCACTGAGAGGGTTTTCATATGCAAAAGCACAAACACAGCAGAAATAAAATAGTTTTGCGTTGGTGCCAGGAATAATTTTTACCATCCAAAAACACTGATCAGGCTGATGAACAAAAAGGCCCCCAGAGTTCCTGCTGCAACCCCAACAACCATTGAGGTTTTTGGCTCTGAAAATACAAACATATTATGGTCATTTCTCACAAAAAGATCTCTAAAGTACACTACATGACCAAAAGTATGTGGACATCTGCTCGTCGAACATCTCATTCCAAAATCATGGGCATTAATATAGAATATAGAATGTCATTGAATGCTGTAGCGTTAAGAATTCCCTTCACTGGAACTAAGGGGCCTAGCCCAAACCATGAAAAACAGCCCCAGACCATTATTCCTCATCCACCAAACTTTACAGTTGGCACTATGCATTGGGGCAGGTAGTGTTCTCCTGGAATCCGTCAAAACCCAGATTCGTCCGCCGGACTGCCAGATGGTGAATCGTATATTCAACACGCCAGAGAACGGATTTCCACTTCTCCA